>NC_142200.1:71497484-71617154 GCF_049639895.1 Pseudopodoces humilis | reverse complement strand
TTTACCAATGGAGAAGCGGCAGGGGAACAGAGATCGCCCGTCCCCGCCCACGCCTTCTCCGGCACCGTGAGCACCGCCACGAGCGGCCGCAGAGCGCCCTTCGCCGTCGATGGTGTCCTTCGGGTCCCCCGCGCCCTCTGTGCTCCTTTCTTCTGTGCCGCAAGAGACAGCGCGGACGCCCCCCCTGCAGCCTGCCAGTGCGGCGGGAGCAGCAGCCCCCCCCGCGTCCAGCCGGGGAGCCTGCTAGCGCAGCGGGGGAAGCAACCCCCCTGCGCCCAACCGCGGGGCCTGCCGGCTTTCAGCCCCCCTGCGGCCAGCCTCGGGACCCGCGCATGCGCGAACCTCGCCGGGACACCCATCGCTGCTTCCCTCATCGGGGGTGTCCTCTCCAGCCTCTGCACCGCCCCTGCACAGCCTCCTAGCAGCAACGACACCGCCCACCACAGCGGAAGCGGGCGAAAGCTCTCCCCTCCATGCCCAGCCCGGCACAGGGGAGCAAACAACTCCACAAACAAAGCTGCTGCCTGAGCCAACTACTGCAACCTTGTTGCCATGGCAACCACCGCTGGAAACAGCAGCAGCCAAGCAAGAACTTCAGCGAACAGCAACATCGACAACTTTACAACAGCTCTACATTGAACATGCAAGCTTCAAACTACTCAGCAACACAGCTGCAAAACCGGATGAACAACAACAGCAGCCTAAACCTGACAAAACAACCATCTCTACACTGCAAACAGCTTCCCTGTTTATTTCACTGATTGCAGAGAATCAAGAAGTTTTTCACCCCCCCCAAAAAAAAAAAAAAAAAAAAGGGGATCAAAGCATTGTGACTTGCATTGTTGATTAATCTGTAAAAAACTTATAGATTTTGCATAGTAGAATTAAGTAGAGTTTCACTGAGTCTAAAAATGAGTGTTCTTAAGGTAAATTTGTCACTTTGGTGTTCTTTTAAATTTCCCTGTTGACAAGTTAGACTGTCAGTTTGAACAGACTAACGATGTTTTATCTTTTTTATAACGATGTCTGTGTCGTTCGTCTCGCCGTTCCTAATAGAATGACAATCATATATTTATGAAGACTGCTCTAGGCATGATTCCATGGTCTTTTCTCACACGTGTGTCTGTGGTGTTACTTATAGAATATTGTGCTATTCAGCATGAGAAAATAAAGCTGAATGAGTTGTACTCAACAAAAGTCTTGATATGCATTGACAAATTAAAGCTGAGTGGAGAATTTCACATGATAATGTATTTGTAGACTGATATTTTTTAATTTTTTTTTTTTTTATTATTACATTATATGGTTCATACTGAAAACAGCAAGGGTGTCAGGAGATGGATACACAATGAGTTTCCAAATAATCTCAAGAAAAATAAAGAAATATTCTACTGGTGGAAGCAGGGACAGGTGACTAGTAAGGAATACAGAAATCGCTGTTCAAGCATCCTTGGTTGGGATGAGGAAATCTAAAGCACATGTGCAGTTGAATCCCATGAGGGATGGGAAGAAAAACAAGAACTTTATTTTTAAAGAAGCAAATCAGATAAGAATCAGCTGCTTTTGTGTTTCCTCTTGAAGCTGTATTTAGATTATTATATTCTAGCTATCCCATAAAGCAGGCTGAGAAATAAATTTTAAACTTGGGAACTGGTGCATGGAAAATCATGTGCAAATAATCTACAAAAGGAGGCTTGCTGTGTAAACCAAGTATATTTTTCCACTAAAATTTGTAGTTTCAATGATTTTTCTGCTAGATGCCCAGCTACAACACACAAAAGGAAGAATTCCTTTCTTTTTCAATAGTAGAGGAAGAAAAAAGTCCAATCATTCTTATTTCTATAAAATTACATATAAAACATAAGAAGGTGTCAATCTTTTTACAATTGCACTTTAATTGGTTAACTTTAAAAGGAGGGAATAATGAATGATAAATCTACCCAGGTGAATGTTGAAGAAACATTTGTATTTCCCTCACCAAACTTGCCAAAACTTCTGTGGTGAAATAATAGGTAGCATGATGAAACACTAGTTTCTAGTAATTACATTCTCACTGGGACTTGCAAGTTGCAGAGAAGAATAGCTGGACAGGTTCAAACACAGATAAACATATATTCCTGTGAATTAATCCAATCAGTCTGAAGCTCTATAAACGCATTTTAGAGTTGGTGCAACATACAAAGCTCACTGATAATGCTGTGGAAGGCCTGTCTCTGCTAATCACCCACATGAACTGGGAAAGAAAATATATCTTGTAGCCTGAGAAATCATGCTAGGACAAAAGCATCTTGCAGATGGAGTTTGGGAGTTTCCAAAAGGGAAAGTTCAATGTTTACTGCAAGAAGTAGGTAAAAATGTGTTGTTTTTATCTGTGAAGATTAAGTAATATTTGCCAGACTTTTTCAGAACAGCAGATATATGGGCAATGCAGAACATAACAGAAATGATCATGAAGTCCTTGCTGGGAGAACCAGCCACGCATAAATTCCCTGCTGATTCTAAACAACCACTTGCAGAAAAAGTGCCAGGAAACTGGAGGTTACCTCTTAAAAAAAAAAAAAAGCAAAAACAAAACAAACAAAAAACCAAACAAAACCCCACAAAACAAAACACAAAAAATACCCCAAAAAACCAAAAAACTAAAAGAGAGATTGAATCTGGTTTGTGTAGAAAAATAGGAGCTAAATAGATGAAAGAGCTTTAGTCAGCGTAGCACAGAAAATGGAGTCCTGAAAGATAAAATCTGAGGAGAAAAGAGGATTAAAGCTAGTCATTTCTTCAAGAAGAGCATCTGGTCTGGCTAAATGCACAGCACAAAAAGCAGCCCTTTTAAAATGGCCACAAAATGTTCACAAATCTAGAGTATCTCTGAAAGCCAGCTAACAAGAAAAAAACTTCAGCAAAAAACCCCATGTGATCACCTTGGCAGAGAAGATTCACCAAGCTCTGGAGCAAGGTGGAGGCAGCGCAAATGTATGATTAACAGATTGAAGGTGGACGGCCAATGCTGTTTACCAGGCTGTTACACATAATTTTCAGCCAACATTTTTACAGACCAGGTGATTGAGACTCTCCAGATGCACATCTCTGAAGATCTGCAAATGGCTTTGTGGATCCTGGGTGCAGTCTTTCAAATTTCTTGGCTGAAACATAGTCTGCTAAGACTTGAATAAGGCCCAGGGAATATCTGAAGTCATTCAAACTCCTAAATATTCGGTCAGGGCAGCATGTTGATTCTGTGCATCTGGGATCACGCAGCCCAGCACAGTCTCTCTGCTGCCTGTATCTGGCTTCTTAAATGATATAAGACTGATGCAGACAGTGAGCTGGAGTGGCTAAATAAAAATATCTTCAGTCTCAAAAGTAGGAAAGAGAAAAATTAAACAAAGCACATCTAAATCTAGTGGTTCTCAAGTTGCTCTTCCTGTAGGAAAACCCTAATTTTCTTATGTGTAATGCACTTAGTACAGCTGATAACCTGATGTGCTCCTCTTATGCAGGGCAGGGTGTAGCATGCAAATATCAAACTCCATTCTCAGAAATGTTAACTCTATCTGAATTGAAACCTGATTTTGGACCAACAGAGCCCCAAACCAAAATGTAACTAGAATAAAATTAATATAATTTAATTGAAAGACTGCACTTATCAGTAAATCCCATTCCCAGAAATTCCCTTGATTCTGAGATAAAACAGGATGGAGATCTTAAAGGGAGATAAAAAACTGGCTTGGATGTGATCATGCACACCCTGCTTTAGGAGAATCTACTTTAGCAGGTGTCCTGGGTTGATTATGATGTTAAATTGTATCCCCATTCGTCCACCTAACCCAGACACAGGTTTTGTATTCTTAAAATTCCATCTCAGAGTAAAAGTGAGTGGAAAAGAAGCACCGAGTCTGTTATCAGAGACTGTACTTGCTCCCCCCGCATCGGGAGTTTTGACTACAGCACAGACAGACAACAAGAGACAGATCGCCTTGGCTTTCCAACTAGCCGGAGCAGAGAGGTCTTCCTGGACTGTTTTCTTTCCCTTTTTTGAAACGAATCGAACCTGCTCTGGACTGGGGACTCGGGGGAGCACCGGGAGCTTGCACCCGTGGACTACCGGGAGCCTAGCCTGGGCAGCGGCATTTTCCAGCGCCAGAGGGACTGATAACAGAGCGAACACCTACAGGAAAGAGACCCTCTGAAGTTTGTCATCTCTTCTGAAGGGCGAGAGGTTTTGTAATGTGATATCATTCATTTTTGTGCTGGGTAGTGCTGTGCCTGTGAAATAAACAGGTTTTTTCCACTTCTCTCAGAGAAATCTCTTCCCGAACTGGTTGGGGGGTGGGAAAAAAAAGGGCCACGTGGGTTTGCTTCCCGGGGGAGCCCCACTGGAGGTTTTCTCCCAAATTTTGCCCTAAACCAGGACAGCAGGGGAGGTGGACTAGATCTCAAGAGTCCCTTCCAACCATTCTTAAGAGATGGCCATTGCAAACATATAATGGATTAGAGTACTAGAAAAGATTGACTACTTCTCTGTCTCATTTAGAGGAAGTTTTTCATATTCCTAATAAATATTTTTGATTTTCTGTGCAAGGTAGAAAATCTCAAAGAGGCAAGTGAGAGCTGGAAAGTGAAATAGAATTAACAGTCCAATAGCTAGCATACTGCTTCTGAATGTAAGATTTACTCATGTCTTTATGTGTCATCTGATTCACAGCATGGATTTGGATCTCTCTTTTGCAGCTTGAATTTCCTGAACAGTACAACTCAGAAGACTCTGTTTTTTCTCATTTTACAGATATTTAATTCAAACTCTTAGAAGCTTTTTTAGTAAATTTGGAAAAGCTTTCGAGAATAGTTTAACATTTTCCATAAGCATCATTGTTACTATTGTTGGAAAAGTCCTGTCCATATTTGATGCCTTTGTGTAATACAGGCTTATGGTTTTGAGAGAAAGGAAGCCCACAAGACTTCTCAAATGCGCCTGTGTCATGCTTCTGGGGTGACAGGGCAATGTGCTCTTAGAGCTAGCTAGTGTTGCTTTTGCTGACATTCATGTGGTATGAATTTTTGAATTTTTAAAGCTCCTCAAGTCTCATTAATTAGTGGGTGGATCTGGACAGTGCTACTCTACTACCCCTACAGCCTACTCCAGACCTTGCTGGAAGTGCTGTGGTGGCTGTGCATATGTGTGGCACACTGAAGGTGCATTAATCTGGCTAGCACATGGATTGATGGCAGCATTAGGTGTAGGAGTATGGACATCTATGCAGATTGTGCACCAGACTTCTTCATTTCATGGGACTGGAGTAGCAGGTGTTTGTATTAATTGAAGTGTGTTGACATATCCTTTACTTATCCGTGGTATAGACATCGCTTTAAAATGCCTGTTGAACAGACAGTGCAATTGCTGCGTGTAAGTTTATAAACACTGATGTTACTGATTCTGATGTTAATGCACTGTTATAAGAGCTACAGGAATATTGATTGAGCCCCTTTTCCTACTGGAGTTCGTTTTCCTTCCAATTTTGTTTTCAGAAGAGGAACACAAAAGCAAATTCTGCAAGTCTTCAGAGCAGTCAGAGCAATTTGGTATAAGTCACATCAAAAAATATCACCCTGAAACTGGAGCCTTCTGATTGTTTAAAACTTTGTTTATTTTCCTTTTTGATTGTTAGAATATTGGTTGGGTTTTTTGTTTGTTTGTTTTTTGTTTTTTTTTTCAGAACAAAACCCATGACTTTATTCTCTGACTCCAGTATTTATAGATTCTCGACAATAACCAGGGATTGGATAATTAAGTTACCACCTTTCCAAGTGTCTGAGATACAGAGTGTGTGCCCTTGTCTCTGATGCCTGGCTCTGAGATCCAAGAGAACACTGAATTTCATGTAACATGAAATTTATGGGCATGTTTTCATTGTGATACATGAAAACAACTGTTAAAGTTAGATAGAAAAGCTAAAAGTGTGAGTGTGTAGATTAGAAAGTTTTCTTAAGTCACTGGATGAAAAATTTAGTTTAGAGTTTAAGCTAGTTTAGAGAGTAGAACACAAGATGGAGGATTTAGGATGTTGTCTCTTTTCCTTCTTCTTTCTTCTTCATTTTCTTCTTTTAGAGGTTTTTGTGTAATAATAGGTGATTGGATAGAAAATGCCACAGTGCAGCACACAGGTGTTGAGTCATTGGGTCAGTAAGAAAAATAATTTCTATTGTTAATTGGATGAGAATAAGTATAAAGATAAAAAGGCCGCACAGTTCGGGGCCATTTTGTGCCATCAGAGATGAAATGTGCCAGGTTGTAGTGAATTAAATTTGTGCAGAAAGTCTGGAGAGACCTGTCAAGTTTTGTGATAACATCCTAATAAACACAAGAAACAAAATCCTAGAGAGCTTTGGAGTTTTCTTCTTGACCCAGAGAACTGAGATAAACAGAACTCCCCTTGAAGGAGTATTCTGGAGGAGCTCAGCTCAGAGAAGCTGAGAAATCCAGGAGTAAGGAGAAGTACTGAAGAAATACAGCAGAATCAAGAGAGAAAAACAGATTAAAAAAAGTTATACCCAAGCACACTGGTCATGTGAAATGTCCGTCAAAAGATATTTCTTAAAAGGAATGTGATAAACAGCTTATGTTTACAGGACTTTCATGGGAAAGTAACTAATACTATGAAAACATCAGAAGGCTTAATTTTCAGGGCAACAAAAAAAGGGTTATCTAAATCTACAATTTTTGGCTAGAAAGTAAACAAACTGTAGCAAGAACCTAAAGCAATTTTTAGAGAAGTGGAATGACTTTTTTTATATTTATCACCTGCTTGATTGGTAGGGACATCTATAACGTGTTTGAGACCATGAAGGTTGTTTAATTCTTCTGGACAGTGGAAAGCAAGGTCCTCACAGGGAGAATGTTTGGTTTCTTATATAAGTTCTGCTGTTGCTGGTGTCATAAATGCTCGGACAGCTGGACTGCTAAAGCAGGCTTCTTCTTGAAGAAATGACTCTGAGAACAGAAATGTGTCCCTTTTGTCATCCAAGTATGCATTATGCAGTGCAATCGCTGCAAAGCTCTTGTAAAGGAAACCAAACAAAAATGCCACCCTTACAGACGCTATCTAGGATACATTCTTCCCTTCTTGTGTCTTATTGGTATACCAACAATCTATCAAATTGAATTATATGCTTGGTAATATTCAGATAATCTTGAAAATAGCTTATAAAAATGAGCTGACTGATTGGAAATCTGATGAATAATCCTGTTGGTAGACAAAGCATATCTGAGGTTGCTCTTTCATTGAGGAACAGATGGGGATCTTATTACACACAAGCAATTGATTTATTAACTGATTAATGGTGGGAGTAGGTTTCTGCTTTTAATAGATGTAGCTATGTATGTCTTAATATGCATTAGTATCTACCTAATGACAAATTTTTCAGCACTTTTTCTTCTTTCAAGAGGCTCTTAGCATTATTTTGCAGGACCTGAAGATCAGTACTTGTATGAACAGAAGCTTTTCAGTAGTCCCCATGAATAGTGATTACCTTAAAAGAAGTCGTATAACATTGCATGTTCCTATGGATGCATTGTCCTCACATAGTGGCAAGCCTAAATGCTTACTGTCTCTACAAATTTTGTCCTTTGTAAGTTTTTATTTTTTCCAGGTGTAAAGTACCAATCCTGTAATGTCGTTTCTGGAATGCTTATCACTCTTGCTAGTGATAGGCTAGTGCCTTTATGATATCACAGTCAATTTTAGTGTAGTCTTATACAAGGAATATCAATAATATTGCTTTCTCAGCTTCACAAACTCAATAATGATAAAGATAATAGTGATGATGATAATAATAATTACAGTTACTTAAAAAAAAAAAATAAAATATGCAACAGCTTTTTTTCTTGAATTTCTCTGCAGAATGATTCTTGGCTTCCATGTGTTCTTATGTTATAAGACCAAAATATTGATCTTGAACTATTCATCTAGGTCTAGTTTTGCTATTTTAAATTCTGAGACCATAGTCAGGACTTCAATCAAACACTGAGGACATTTTTTCTGGGCATAGGAAACAGACAGAGGTCTCAGACACTTAACTCTTAAATAGATGAAGGAAAATGTAGTACTGAGAAGATAATAATGTTATTCACTGTATGGGTTCTAGATGACACTGTCATAAGATTTATTTTTTGACAAAGTGAGAGCCATGCTGTTGTGAACAGGTGCCATAATATGGAGCAGAGCAGCAAGTGTATTTTAAACAGAAAAGAGACAAGCTTTAAAAAATATTAAGGAAGGGGAGAGCAGACAGTTTGCATTAAATGTAGTTGGCCAGAAACTACTATGAAAGTACTGTGTCGAATGTGAGCTGGACTGTATTTTTTTACCCAATTAGTTATGTTAAAAACAAGTTGTGAAAATAAAATGTTGCTTTGTGTACAGCATCCCTTATTGGCATTATTTAATGAGAAGTTGCATAGTGTCCTTAGGATTTGTATTTGTGTGGGAGGAAGTGCAAGCCCAGTAAGCATGGGGAAGAGAGTTAATCAGACTAATGATTGTATCAACAAGGTGATAATGTCAGAAGTCCATATAGGATGTACCAGAAACTGCATTAAATCTGTGACCCTTTGCTACTTTTTTGCTTGTAGGGGAAACAGTGAATTAGAGAGGAAAAATATGAAACTTCTATACAATACATATGCCTTGATTTAGATTCAAATTTATTAATTCAGAATGAAAACCTGACATTTAAAACCTGGGTTCTTTTTAAAAAAAAAGTGACATTAGATGCTTAAAGTAATCTTGCAGGGTTTCTCAACACAGATTTCTATGTAAACTTAATAATGAAGCAACATAAGTGATATTTATCTATTTCTACCATTCTTTTTTGTATGGTTCAAGGCTTATTATTTCTGTTCAAATAGTAAACATTTCTAATGTTTAAAATAAGAAAAGAAAATTTCATTAGAGAAACCCGCTTTCACTGATTTAATGATACCTAGTGTCTACCTGGCCTGAAAATTTCTCTTCTTACACTGGAGTAAGATCTTTCCAGTGTTTGAAAGTGTGGCAAAGTTGAAACCATTAGTAGAAGGAGATTTCACAGAGCACTGAGTCCAAACTTTAAGAAGAATTGTAATATTAGTAGGAGTGTCCTGCAGTGTATACTAATAGGAGCAAACTTTCCATAAAAAAATTTTAGATTTATATGTTAGTGTTTTTGCTATAGGTATGTCCTTCTCACTTATTCAACTTACCTTGTGTCATGGTCCACAAGGTGGGATTCATGATGTGGTTCTTTTATTCGATCTTAAAGTACAAAAGGTTATCAACACACCAGGGACTTAAACAGCAAAACACACTTTATTGAGTGCTCATCAGCACTAATAAGTGATAGAGGGAAAAGAAGAGAAAGCAAAGCTTAGGAAAAAGAGAGAGTAAGGGGATTATAACTACCAACGTCAAAGTCCACTCAGCCATCTGTCGACACAGAGTCTTCTGTCCGTTGGGAAGATCTCAAAGGCAAATTTGGGATGTATTTTTTAGTCTTTTCCAACGCAAGGGGCACAGGGCCAAAAATAGAGGAGAATGATGAACATTGTGATGAAACCCATTGCACAGGATACAGAGCAAACCACTTCTTACAAGTCTTTGCTCACCAGCAGGAATGAGGGCAATGTGCCATGGAAACCCATTGTGCAGGGTACAGAGCAAACCACCACCAGCAGGAACAAGGGCAGTGTACTATGCAACGACCTGCAACAATCACTTGGCAAACATCCACCTCAGCTAGGGCCGAACCCCTGCACAAAAGTCCCTTGTGATATTCGGGGTCTCAGTCTCTGTTCTAGAGATGGTCATGAGACAGATGAGAGAATCTTGGGACTGTCTCTTACACCTTGTATGCAAGAAGCCTGTAGTAGGGCACCCATTATTGTTTCAAGGTTTCTAATGAAAACTTGTGCTCAGGTTCTAGACCATTTATTTAATGGAGTGATGGCATACAGGTACATCAAGCGGAATTGTTAACTGCACCTCTCATAACATGGTCTTTATGACACAGTGTTCAGACAGCTTGGGTTCAAGTTTAAATTCTGAGGGTTTTATTCAAAAATAAATATGTGATGTCTCATATAATTTTTTAACTTCAATAAATGGGGAATTTATGGCTCCCTAGATATTTTAGTCCAGAGACAATTTCTCTTATCTGAAAACTATAATACCCTGATAGAATGGTATTGCAAAAATGGCATGGCAAAGATTAGAGGAATGGTGATGGTAGCACTCATCATTTATTCAACAGCTGGGTAGCCTTTCAGGAGCTGCCACATGCCACTGCCTTCTCTCCTTTCTGCTATTCACTCTAAAAACTTGCAATGTATGAAAGGTTAAGTTGAGGATAAAAAAGTGTACTGATCTTTTTCATAAACTTCAGTCTTTCATGATACACTGAAGGTTTGAGCATGTAATCCTGACTTGGCAAAAATTCACATTTGTGTCAAAAGAGGCTTTATAGCTGCAGGGTCAAGAAGTCTAGATATTCTGCTGCCAGAGTGGCATATAAAGAACAGCCTTATGTTGGACTCCTTTGACTTATTATTTGGCATTTTCAAATTCATAGACAAAATCCTAAATCTTTTGTTATATAGCAAATAAATAGTGCTCCAAATGCTGAGTTCTTTTCTGTTTTGTTGAGGCTGCATCCATCCAAACATTATTTTCCTAATTTTGGATGCCTGAGCCTTATATTTTCCTCAGGTCTAGGAACTTTCTTTAAAAGATCACAAAATATTTTGCAAAGAATTAGGAAATAAAACTCCGCATGGGGTTGAGTAGTCATGGTAGTGTTACTCTAACACATCCCTGAGGGGCTAAGCTGGTCATATTAGCAACATGACCTGGTTTAATTGGGTATGTCAACATTCCTACATTTGCTCCATTTGTGGCTGAACATTGCCCTCTTCTCCCACTCATCATTCCTACCTTTCTGGTCTATAAGGAAAAGGTGAACGTTTTTAGGCCATTTTAAGTGCTGTAAGCAGTTTACTGTAGTACCATGCAAATGTGATGGCACAGAAGAGGAGCCAGGAATTTGTGGGTAAAGCAAGAACATTTTGGGTAAAAGGGGAGCCCTGAATGGCAGAACACCTTTCAACTTGCACCTTATTTCTAGACATGAACTCAGCCTCTTAAGCTTAAGAACGAATAAACCACCTGTTTTGACTAATCTTCCTTAAAGGTAAAAAAAGCAAAATTGAAAAAGATAAAGAAAATAAACGTAAAAAAGTAAAAAATAAAAATAGTCTGTTTGTCCCTATTTATTGAAAAGAGAAAGGGAAAAGACCTGTGATGTATTTATGTGCAGTAAGTAAAATCCACATACTGGTAAAGAAAACAAATCAAACAAAAACCTCAGAAGAATCTAAAGCCTCTTAAGAACACTTACTCTTTTAAGATTAAATTTAAGAAGACAATCTGAATTTCTGAGCTGCAACTGGTAGGGATGGAGACATATTGGAAAGCAGTAATATGGCAGAAGTCCCGTGCCTTTCAGCTGCTATTTTACAGTGCTTTTGCTAGAGATCACAGCACAGCCTGAAAGGCCAAAGGCTATGACAGTTTAGAGCTTGAGGGAGAATAAATAGCATGTTTTTTTTCTTTACTTATAAGATTCCAAACCCATACCATTACTTTTCCTCTTAAATCTTATCTCCTTGAAGGCATTTTTTCCTCTGCCATTTTGTCACTGAATGCAGCTGGAGTGAAAAATTACACTAAAATAGTTAGTTTCTTTTCAAACAGAGTTTTCAATTAAAAATCCATTCTGCCTGTTTAAAAATCTGTTCTCTCCATATCTTTGTTCAAACTAAAGCTGGAAGTGTCAGCATTTAAACTTTGAGGTTTATAATTCTGAAGAATGTAGAAGAGGGGTAAGGAAATAAAAAAATAATCAGAAAGTAAATCCAACTCCAAAAGCTTCTGGGCACAATAGAGGAAAAGATTCTCTTAATAGAGAGACTGAGGATGCTGTGTAGGTTTTGCAGTGGAATGCTGGTATTGATACAAGCTGTTATTCAACTTCCCCAATTCTCACTGTTAAATTAAGAGATGTTCTATGGATGACAGTTTTCATCATGTGAGATGTATTCTATGGAGTTGCATGAACTTGGAGATTCTCAAAATATCATGTACCTATTATGCTAATGAACTATTATGCTATTGATAATGAGAGGTTTTATAAATACGCAACTGTGGACAAATCAAATCATGGTTTTGAATGTGCTAAAGAAAAATACATGAAGAAATCACTTAATTTACTCTTATTTACATTTATTTTACACTGTATCACACATATTTTCAAAATAGGCCTGTAATTTCCACCTGGTCTCCTGCATTTTTTGGATTGATTCCCATCTGCTCCCCATGCTCCCCATGCTGCAATGTTTAAGCAGTCTTTCAGGCTGTTCAAATTGTATTTTCATACATAAGCTTTCAGATAAGGTGCTGTTTTGTGTCTGAAGTCACACCATGCCTTAATATTTCATGTTGAACACCTAGCATAGAGGCTGGATAGACACCTAGGAAAATAGCTTTATACTTAAAAAAAACAGTCGTAGCTGCTTCTTGGCAAGCTCCTCTGTCATTTTTATTGGCAGGACTTAAAACTGTGGGTATTTTTTCCCTGTGCCTAGAAGTCTGAGTGGAGCTCTGACTGTCACTAACGTCATTTAAGCCCTACTACTTTTATTTCAAGGATCTGTCTGTCAGACTTTTGTCCGATAATAAACTAGTCCAGAGTGATCTTGTGAGAAACACTGGTTTGACCATAGCACATATTTCTCTCTTTAAATTTGCATCATGGCTTTCGGTATTATAAGATTTCAAATGGAAAGCAAATAGTAATTTGGCTAATGCCAAAAGTCGGCATTGAAAAAAAAAATTAAAAAAATAAATTATATTTTTTTAAAATATTAAATAAATAAATAATTCAAAACCAAAATACCATGTTACATCGTTTGCTACTAGATGTTAATGATTTGGCTGTATTTCAGAATTGTCACTGCTTCTTGAGCATCTCAGCTGGAAGCCTGAAACTACTGCAGTATAAAACTGTACTCGTGTGAGACTCAGAGCATTTCTATAATGCTTCACTGTATCAGACGTGCAGAACAACTGATGGGCAGAAAAAGAAATATAGGAGTTTTTAATCTATATACATGCTTATTCATATGGGAAAAACTCATCAAATGTAGTTTTTCCAGCTGAGATACTTAGGCACGCAGTGGGTTTTTTCATACTTACTCTAGCAAGTAGTTATCTGTCCTATTTCACGTAAATTTTGTTGTCCTATTTTACACTGCTAATATTACCAATGCCACACAATGTGATTTGGTGTAATGTTGGTAAAGGAAGAAAATGGGAAAGACCTGCTTGTGTTATAAAACCAGTAAGCTTGTTCCAACCAGTTTAATAGGCACAGGACAAAATTGTGATTTATATCTCTTCAGAGTCTCTCTCCCTCACCTTTTCCTTGGTGACAGTTACAGCATTTCTTCCTGAAATCCCAGTGACGAAACACTGGTGTTTGCTCTTTGGTCCAATAAGAAATTCTATCTTGGTTTGGTATTATGTAATCTTTAATGTGAATGAAAGACTAACAAGATGGGTGAATCTGTTCAGAAACAGCAAAATTAAATGCTTGTTTAACCCTATTCCTAAACATACAAGGAACAGTAAAGGCTTAAAACAGTAAAAAGGAATTTAATCATTAGTCAATTCTAATTGTAACCTCCATTTTTCTCTGTAATTATTTGTTTGTTTCCTTTTCTAGTGGTTTACATTCGCCAATTTGTGTTTCCCGGCCAATGTACCTAATAATGTGTGGGTTTTAGCGCTGGCTAAAATCACCAGGGCATTTATTATTTCTTGCTGTGAGATATGGATTAGGAGAAGGGAAAAACAGGCTTAAAATTTAAAAGGAATAAAGAAACTTTATTAACAGGATTACAAGAATAAAAAACATCAGAATAAAACCTCCAGAACATGTCTCCCCTCTACCCAACTCTTTCTTTTCTCAACTGGCCACGTAGAGACAAAACCTGGGATGGTAAAGCAGTACCAACTGCTTTAATACTGTAATACTCTTTCATCAGTTCTTGAATGGAGAAGAGTTTTCTCTTGTCATGCCATGGACACTTCTCCACAAGAAACAGTTTTCTTGTGGCTTTTCATTTCTGCAAATAGCAGCTGCCTGGGCCAAAAGTTCAGCATCATGAAATGCCTCCCATTTTCACAACCCTCCTAGAGGTGTGTTCATGGGCCATGAACTCAAGGGGTATTATTTTAAGGATGAGTTGTTCAAAGGCAAAGGTTCTCTTCATCTGTCACTGTGATCATCTCTGGGAACAGAGGTTTTCTGCTTCTCTCCAAGAGAAGAAGAAGGGGGCATAGGGTCTTTATCAACTCTCATCTCTCTCTCTGTTCAAGCATCTGATGGGATCACAGCTATTCCAACATCTGCTTGGCTTCACCAATGGATACCTCTGCTCAGATCTACAGCTTGAATACTTCATCCCCCCCATACTTTCATGAATGAAAGGAGATATTCCAGTATATCACTGTCCATCTCCATGGTACTACCAAAAGAATTTTCAGCCCATTAGAGCATTTCCTCATCCTCCTTCCATCTGAGGCTTGACTCCTTTTTACTGACCTTGGTGTTTTCATATTGTCATTCTATGTATTGTCACTCTTTTCCTCTCCCTTGAGAGAGGATCAAGGTTGCAGGTCTCATCTGTGTAGTGAAAGGGTTAAATCTTACCCAAGCCATAGCAGTCTGGTGATGGATTTCAGGCTGTGCTGAGCCACTCCCTCTGCCCAGCAGTCGCTGGGAGTGGGGGGCTTAGCCTGGAGCCATCTGTGTGGGCTGGGGGGGGCAGGGTCAGGTGTTGGTGAGTGTCAGCAGCCATGGCCTGGCCGCAGTCTGGGGCCAGGGCCTGCAGCCCCCATCTCTCACCCAGGAGCTGCTGGGGTTCAGCCTGCCCCCCTCTGCCCTCTCCCAGACTGCACAGGCCATGGGGGAGCGGGACCGGCCTCACCAGTGTTCCATTCTCTTCTGAGACCAGAAGCAAAGAGAGGAGTTCCCAAGCTTGTGGATTTTAAAATGTGGTATTCATAGGTGTGGATCTAATTTCTCTGTGGTTCAAAATGTTGTCAGTTCTCAGAACTAGCCAGCTATTGGCCTGTCCTAGGCACAGAGGAAGCTCCCAGCAGCTTCTCTTAAAGAAATCTTAAAGAAATTTGGTGGGTGGTTCTTACTTCCTTCCCTAAATGTCAATTAATGTCAAACTACCACACCTTTTCTCCAGCTGATTTCCAGTTTTGGATTATCTGGATTCCTGTGGGATTTCTTAATCTATATGTTTCCTTTCTTGCCCGACAGTACTTGCTGACTGTGACAGCTACAGCTGGTCTGAAGCTGCACAGATAAATTTGGCTATAACAGAAATCCAATTTGACTGGCCTAGTTCATTAAAGAGTAGAAGTAAATTAGTCCCCGAAGAGGCAATGATAGGTTAGATTCGAGCTCAGAGGACCCCAGCCAATCCCATTCAATCCTGAATGAAAACTTCTAACTGGACAGTGATCTGGGCAGTGTTGAGACCCCGACCAATCAGCATGAAGCAGAATTCAGTTGGAATTTTGAACCCCCTATAAAAGGGGGCAGCCCTGAATAAACATGAGCTGTTGTTTCATGAACCTTGGAGTGTGTGTAGTGTCTCCCTCTGCCCCTGTTGCGACAGCTGACTCTGAGCTGTCTGTAGTCTCCCAGTTGTCTGTTTGGTTTTGGACTAGCAGATCTTCAAAATTTTCAGAATTTCCATTCTGGGGCTTAGCCATGAAAACAATATATCATTCCCTGCTTTACTGGAGATTGATAAGGGACACTTTCCAGTAATCACCTCCTTTATTTTTAATTTGGAATAGGTCATTGGCTTTTGTTGTTTGCTCATTCTCTGGTTTTTCACTTATTTTCTCATGGGCAAACACTTGGGCATACATTCTGTATTGATAAAAAAAAAAGTTTCTGAAAACTGTGGAGTTCATCTTAAACTCAAACATGACAGTCACAGGACCTTCAGGGTAGGGAGGAAACTATTGGAAGCATGTGAGAAATCGTTAAAAGACAATTATAAGAAGGTTCAAAAGTAGCTGAAGATGACAGCCTGTTGGTTTTTTTTAAGCTAGATGAGAATTTGGATGATGAAAAGAGATGAATTTTGCATCTAAATGAGCTACAGTAATCAAAGTAAGGGAATCTGGGATTATTTAATAAAATCTCAGGATATTTTAAAATTTCTTGAATAAAGCATTTTGATTTTTCCTTCTAGAATAACTTATGTTTTGGTTTTCAAAATGTACCTCAGAAAAAAATACTTTACTTTTTTATTTAGAGGGTGTTTCAAAATATATTCATTATTCCTTGTGAGAAATTAAAAGCTCTGACTTCGGCATCAATTTCACACAAATAAAGTCCCTACTACAGGTGGAATGATGTTTCTGTTTGGTAGGTCCGTATCGAGTGACCTGTTTATTACATGGGATGAAGACAAGGCACAGCAAAGGCTTAAACAGAAACAACAGAGGATTGTGATTCTTGGACTGGTGCTATGGAAGTGGAGGCAGGTGGATGGCACTTCAATGCAATCATTGGAGTGCCAAGGTACTTGAGCACCAGAAAATGAATACTGAAACCCAAAGCCATCATTACTAATTTGAAACAGCTTTTTTCTTTTCTTCCCTGGCAATGTCATGATTTAGGAATGGTACTTCCCAATTCAGTGCCCCCACCAGGAATCCCCAAACCATGTGCTGCTTTTGCTTCCCAGTTTTCTCCTTCTCTTTCCCAGTGTGGCAGGATGAAGTTGAGAATTGGAGGTACAAAGGGCAAAGATCACGGGATGAAATAGTGGAAGCAGCAATGAGATAAGAAACAGAACAGTAACAGCAACAATAGTAATGACAAAGGGTATAAGAAAAGAACTGACTCACAAATAAACTCCCCAAAAATAGACAATACCAGACAGCTCCCTCCACCACACTTTCTTGACCATGAAAACTCCCTTCTCCGTGGAAGAGAGTCCCTGTCCCCTGCTCCTGATTATGACTGATGTGGTATGAAATAACTTCCATGTCCTAGTCATGCCCCTTCCCAGCTATAGCAAAAAATTAACCCTGTCCTGGGTTAATCCCCAAAGGTAGTGTACCTGGATTTTTACAATGAATTGACTGAAAATAACAAGGGGGTGTTCTTGGAAGACCATGAAAGGAGTAATCTGCTTGTAACCAAACTCAGAAGATTTAAAAATTAATTCTACAGAAGATGGGGCTGGTGACCCAGGAGAAGTGTAGAGTAGTTGTCTGATCTTGCAGGGATAGACTTAGGAGAGCCAAGGCTGACCTTGAGTTAAATCTAGGAAGGGATGTTAAGAGCAACAAAGGATTCTACGAGCGCCTCAGCAGCATAATGGAGATTGGGGAAAATGTGGTTCCACTGCTGAATGAGCATGGGGAACTGGTGAAAAATGACATGGAAATGCACTCAATGCTGCCTTTACCTCAGGTTTTGCTAGTAATACCGGACTTCATGAATCTCTGGCCCCTGAGACCCATGGGAAAGTCTAATCTCTTCTTTCACTCCTATCTTTTCTTATTGTCCTTATGGGGCAATAATCCAGTGTATCTCACCTTTGGCCTTTCTTCCTTCCTGGGTTGCAAACAACAGTCAGTTCCAAACAGATCTAAGTGTCAGCAGTGGATGTGTATTACATTTCCCTGACTTCTCCTAGCAGGAGTGGCCAACTAAAAAAGGCTAATGTTGATAGCAAGAATGTGTTTGTTGCACTGGCACCATCATGGACACAGAATGTAGTCAGGCAACAAGAAAACAGGGTGTTCATTTATCAGACAGAACACAGAACAATCTCTAGACATTCTTCTGTCTGCTTTGGATCTAGGAAAGTAATTTGCAAAAAAAAAATACGTGCGGAATATTAAAAACGAGATTCACTTAATAAATTGTAAAAAGAATTTAATATAAACAAAAGACAATTAGGAGACAAAAGAAATAAAGCAAAGGGTTAAAACAGCCGGGTGCCCTGGCGGGTTGCCAGGAACACCCCTGGTATCTCAGGAACACTCTTTTTATCCCCCCCTACTGTGAAGGTTTAATGCATATTCAAAGTGTCCCCTCCCTGGTTCTGCCTTCTTAGATCATGCTTTTGTACAATTTTTATTTTCTGCTGGTCAGCATTTATTTTTGCTGGTCATCATTATTCTTGCTGGTCATCATTATTTTAGAGTTTGGTTTCCTTTCTTTTTGAAAATGGTCAGGGCAGATAACAGTCCGGGCCCGTCATCCTTCCCCTGAGGACAGATGGGTTTCATATCTTCCGCTGATAACAGTTTGGCCTCTATTGTTCTCCTGATAACAGCTTGGGCCCCACTGTCCTTGCTTTCTGGGGTTTCCTTGCCTTGTACCTAGGAAATTCTTTTAAGCTTAAGACTTGTTAGCAAGAAAAAAAGTACATACATAGCTAAAAAGTATTTAACATATAATATTCATCTGCGAAAGCCAATATCACAATACAAATTTATAACACGGAACATATAAAATCTCGCACAAGGGAAATTTCTGTCATAAGAAATATTCAGAAGCGGGGGTAACAGGTAGAAACAGCAAGAAAACAGAACCAGGGACCCCTTGACAGCCTTCTAGGCCGAGAAGGGAAAGGATGGAGGAGAAGCTTTGCTTCACAAACCCCCTCGGGTGGTCAGTCCTGGTGCTCCTGCAGGGCTCTGAGGAACAGTCGGCTGGAACAGCAGGGATGAGCTGAGATCCTGTGCCAGTGGCTGAGGTGTATCAGCAGCTCTGTGGCGGTGGCTGGCACTGCCACGTCCCAGCAGGACAGGTGGTGCGAGGCCACCAACGAAGGGGGAAAGAAGGATAAGAGGAAGTGTAATAGATTGCTATTGTTTGTTAATCAAATTCAATATGATTGCTAAAACTGTTCGTTTAATATAATGTAAGAGCTTGTGATAAATATAACATTGGATAAAAATTCGTGAAAGAGAATAAAGAATTATATATTATATTTATAATACTGTAAAGATACAAAATGTAAAATAATCCAGAGATTCCTTCCTGAGTCGGGCAGTAACGATCAACAGCGATGCTTATCAGCACAAAATAAAGAGCAGGACATGAGCAATCAAACCGGACAATGAGAGTGGCCCAGTCGAGATATCCATCTCCTCCGAACCCAAACAGGCCACTCCACCCCGGTAGATGCAATCTGAAACACTCAGAGCCATTCGCATGTGAAAGGACTCTGCTCTGTCGAGATATCTATCTGTTCCCGCACCCAAACTGGACACTCCATTCCGGGAGATGCAATCAGAAGACACTCAGAGCCATTCGCATGTAAAAGGACTCTGTTCCGCCGACCATTGACTCAGCTCCACGGATCCGGGAAGTCTATTCACCCACATATCTAGACTCTTTGTTGGACTGTGCCCATCCGGAGTTTGGCCTCAGGATACAAAAATCCTTATAAAAACCCCAGACCGCAGTCCCTTCCTCGTGGATTTGGGAAAATCTGTACCTCTGGGTGCAGACCCCTATCCACCCGGCGCTGTGCTGATTTATTTTATTGTGGTTTTTCTCTCGTTGCTTGTGATTGAAATTGTTTTATAATAAATCGTTTTTTATATTAACCCTATTTTGCCATTGCATTTATAACAAGCTGAAACTGCAGAAAGGACAAACCACAATATCCAGCTGTATAAGCAAGAGCTGAAACTGCAGAAAGGCCAAACCACAGTATCCAGCTGTACTAACAAGAATTAGAACATCTTATTAGGAGAAGTCATATAACTGGTATAGGACCAACGCCCGTGCACAGACCGAGGAAGACTACAAGCCTTCATCTCACGACCAACAGGAGGCTGAGGACAACCCCCTAGCAACAGGCGGCACAAGCACGATGCAATCCAGGAAGAAGCAATGAAGACACATAGAGGAACTGTATATAAAGGGAGAACCTTTTCAGCTAAGGCATGCGCCATTGGCGAAGCGGAGGCTTCCCGGCCGCCCAGTGCTGTTTTTGTTTGTTCACCACTTGCTGAATTAATAGAATTGATTTTCATGAATGATCATTTAAATTGGCTCCTTGATTTAGTCACGACCATTTGTAACAGGAAGTAGCAGCTCTGTCTGGGTGATGGAGAATTCCCTTATCTCAGCAGCAACAGCTCCAGCAAAAAGTGTCCTTCTCTGAAGCTGAAGAAGCCCGACAAATTGTCCCCACCCTCCTGTTTTCCTGCCCCCCTTCCCTCCTGGGCCCAGCCAAACTCTTTGTGTTCCTCAAGTACCCACCAAGTACCTGCAGTCAGGTTTTCCCTGCAACTAATGGGTAAAAATTCCACAGGTGAGCCAGAACTAAAGGAAGGACACCTAACCCCCAACAGAAACAGATCAGCCCCTGAGAGCTTGAAACTCTCTCAGGTTCAGCAAATAATGTCCACAGTGGCTCTTACATTTCTTTTTTCATTAGTGTTCTACTTACTCTGTGCTTTCATCTATCTAAAATTTTCTTACCTGTTTGCATATTTGATGGAAAAAACCCACATATTTTAAAGTGCCTTCAAGGGATTTTGTCTCTTTGCTCTTTTGTGAGATACCATGTTCAGGTTAACTTTAAAAAATACTTTTATTATTGTAAATAACAGTTTTTGTAAAACATAGACTTTTCTCTAGAACTGTAGATTGGTATCACTGTTAACCGAATCAAGCCTGCCATCACTAAAGCCTAAAGACAAAGCTATTTAAATAAAGAAGTAGAAAAGACAAATAGAAATTATGCAGTTGATCTCTTTCTAATGTGACATTATGTACAAAAATATATGCAAACATAGAGAAATACTTTTTTTTGTACTCTCAGTTATTCAGTATGACCTAGAAGGTGTTATAAATTTCATCCATCCAGAGTATCTTTCAGATTCATCTGAGTTTTTTTTAGCTCATACCTGGAAGCTGTAATGCAGCTATATTAGACATCCCAGGGAAAAGATACAGTATGTTGGCCGTGTATCTCAGAAATTATTTCAGGAAGGTTTTTGATTTGCATGAAATATTATGAAGTGCCATGGGCTCCTTGGCTGCCTGTGGTTGAAAGCTGAGGGGGGATGATTGCTGGGCACCCCACATCAGCATGGCTGTCTTGATCAGCAAGTGAGCATCAGGCAGGATTGTCCACGTTCCAATGCTGTCTCTTCCTTTCAATTTCCCTGCAATTTATTAGCAATGAGAAGGTGTACAGGAAAAAAACCCCAAACTTCTGCTTGCATGTGCTCAAGGTCCAAGCCAACATTTTGTGGTGCTCCAGTGCCAGAGGGCTCTTCTCACCGGTTGCTTTGTTGTTAATCTTAAGGGCTTGAGAAGTATGAAATTTTATTGAAATTCCTTTCATTTCATTGGAATAAAGAGAATCCTGACATATCAATACCTAAAAGTTTAAAAGCCCTATTTGGAAAAAAAACCAAAAAACCTTAAATCAAAATACTGCTTTCTAAAGGTGTTGGAGCTTACTAAAATCAATCTTATTTGCAAAAGAAATCAGGAAACACTTCAAAACTCAATGTGGTAACACAGATGTTATATCTTAAAGGATTCATATGTAATTTATTCAAAACATTATATTTACTATATGTAGTATAATTTTAGAATGTGCATTAAAGATGTGTTGTGAAATCTTATTCCTATCTGCTGAATAGCTACCAAGTTTGGTAGTGCAAGAACATTTTGTGTTTTACCCCTTTAGCACAATTCTGAATTCAATTTTAAATGTCCATAAAAACTGTAAAAGCCTCAAAATGCCAGATTGGAGCAATAAAATCTTTGAAAGTCACAGTGGAACTGTTTTGGGTTTTTTAATAACTCTCTGGGAGCAGGATTTAAAATCCTAGTTTCAAACATAGTCAAGTTTTGAGTTGCTAGCTTCTAGGTTTGGAACTTCATTTTCCTCTCTAAAACTGTGTCTGTTAAGTATAAAGCAAGCGGATATTTTGTGACATTTAGAAATCCTTGCAGAAGGCAAAGAGGGGAATGCACAGGTGGGGGTAGGTGGCATTTGTGAAAGTTCAGTCTTGGGCAGAGTCCTGTGTCATTCAAGTCAGTGGAGTGGCCCAGCACTGAGGGTTTGTGAAAGTCTATGTAACTCTGAATTATTCTCTAATACATTCTCAAATGCATTTATCATATTAGCTCATACAATTTTCAACAGCTGTTTATTGCATAATTAGTAAATCAGGTGATTAAAAATTTGGCTGCTTCATGAATTGGCAAGGTATGTACTTCCCATTTTTTAATATACCTCAGGTTAGTATATTTAGAATAAAATTGACATCAGCTCCTTGAAGCCATGTAAAGCTTAAGATATTACTTGGTTTAAGTACAGATTTATATATCTATCAGGGCATCTCAGTTCTAACTGAATTCCAATGTCTGGAAAATTCAAGCATTATTTTATGTTCATTTCCATACATTTTGCAGTGCTCACTTTGTAAGAAAACATAATTTTTTAACTGTGGATGAACAGTAAAAGCTGATTCTGAACAAATTAAAACACACATGATGTTATTCCCTGGAAAATTGGCTGTTACATGTGGCAAAAAAATAAAAACAAATGGGAGGCAAAATAATGCAGTGACTGTAGCCAATTAGTAAAGTTGTCCATATGGTGCTGGACTTCTTGTATGATCTGCTGGCCTATCACTTCATGTGAAAGCCTAACCAGGATGCCTTAAATCTTCAGAAACCATCCTTTTCTCTTTTCTTGTGAGCCAGAAGGAGAAGCTATATTAAAAGGAAGCTCCTTTTTAACAATTTATTTTAGTTTTTCATTCAGAGAATGATAGTTTCTGAAGATATTTGTCAGAAGCCTATTGGCAAGATAGGCAACTTCAGCAGTAATGACTGCAAGGATGAGGGATCATGACTGTGGAAAACAAGGAAAATGGTTTCTGTGAAGTAGAGACAGGTATAAATCTTCCCTAAATGGCTTTACATATTTGCTGGAAGCATGGATATCATTATACCAAAGCATGTTTTAAAACTTCTGGTAGCCATCAAATCCACCACTAGCTCTGCAGCTGCTAATTTGCTGCTAATCTCTTGCTGGTGTGCTGCTCCATAGCTACATTCTTTCTTTGGGTTACAATCCTGCCACTTTCTTTATGGCCTCTTTAAATTCAGCTTTTGGAATCCATCATACAGAGCTAATCAGGCAGACTGTAAGACACCCTTGCCAAACAAGTCAAAACATTTTGAAGCCATTCCATTGCTGGACTTGATGTTTTTATAAATGAGTAGCCAATTTGATTAATAAGAAAGAGTTTATTAAAAAATACAATCGTGAAAAGCCATAAGCAAAATTCAGTATGATGCTGTACCAGGCAAACAGTGTTGGGTGAGCAGGCAAGGGCTTGCTAGCAACACTTCACCATGCTTCACAAACTGCAACTGTCCCAAGGTGCTTTTTATATGCTTTCAAGTTTTTCACGGGTCTCTTGGAATACACTTCTTGTAGACAAATATTCATGTTGTTTTGGGTGTATATGTTGTAATCTTGTTGGGTTTCTTGGAAATACACTTCTTCCAGACGAATATTCATGAGTTACAATCTTATCGGACAGAGGTTTCTTGGGAATATGCTCCTTGCAGATGCATATTCATGTTGGCCTTGCTGCATATCTCATCAGAGAAGGTTTCCTGAAAATATGCTAGGATTTTTATCAGGCAAGATTATAACTTTAGCATGAATTTATTTATGCTATGTATTTCAACATGAACAGAAAGATGATATTGCTCACATTTGTTGACATATATTATTATGGTTATTGCCATTACACCCTATGTCACCAGAGTATGATACATGATACAAGAGATGAAAACAAGCAGATAGTGAAAAAGAAAAACAAAAAAAAGGAAATATCGTGTAGTTGTTAGTTTTTGGCATTGTGTAATTAAACCATCTTCTTCAATGTTCTTTTTGCCAGTATCTAATTAGAAGAGCCATCTGCCTAAGAAGTGCTGGACCATCTGTCTGTAACACTGTTCTGTTCATTTCTTGGTTCTAATTAACTTCTTTCTCTATGAAATGTAATAGTACATTATGTTTCTACATTTCAAAGTTAATATATAAATATATATATATATGAATCCATACCTACCTGTATATGTTTTGAATATCTGTGCTGCTACAGGAACACAGTTCTCCCAGGAGGTCTGATTGTACTCAGTTAAGTGGGCAGCCTTCACTGTAGGTGAAAGCCACACTTTTTTTGTTGCTCTGTCAGTAAAACTAATACATCTTTCACTTAAATCATTCTAATTGGCCAGTCCTTTATTGACTGTGTTCAAATTTTGATTTTCCTATCTACATTTACTGATTAAATTTAGAATTATAGAAAGGGGCCACATTCAAGTTAAGCACGTAGGACTCTGATTTTTTTTCCTGTTATATTTTGTAATTTTTCTGGAAAATTATGTGATCATTTAGAATGGATGGTACCTCCAGATGTCTTGCCTGGGGACTTCCTTTATTGCTGCATGTTGGGTATGTAAGAGAATCCCCAGACAGTTACTTCTGTGAACTTTATTTACTGTTTCTACACTTTCCATGTTTCTCCTTTAGTGTTCTTCAAAGGTATTTGGATAAATCTGTTTAAATTAGAGACTGTCTTTCAGTTTTTGTTTGAGTTAATTTCTCTGCAGTTATTTAGTTTAACTTGTTGAAGATACAATAGTTTAACTTATAAGAGAGACTCCTACTATTCATCCAGAGAAGTTACTAAAATATATCTGTTGATTCCAAAGAATATTAATTTATTAATAATTATTAATATATTAATTTTAAAAATGTAATTTTTAATTTAACATATATGGGTGTTGAATGCACATTTTTCTTCATTTTTAAGATAATAGTTTCATTACAAATTCTTGAGTTGGAATGTTTTTTTCTTCGCTGGCTGGAATTTCTCTCCTCCTACCATCTCCTCCTACTACCCCTTGAAAATGCCAGGAAAGATTTCTTCTGAATTTTTGAAGTTCTTTACAAACATCAATATTTAAAACACTTATACAGTTATTTACAATTTTTCAAAAAGCTGCCTGCTATCAGTTTGAAACTTGAGTTCAAGGTTAGACTTAAGTATAATTATGGCATTAAATTTATGGAGATGCTTGAAAGATCATATCAATCATAGGATTTATAAAAGCCATGTAATTGTAAATATTTTCAGCTTGCTATAAAAACAGACTGGTGTGCCACCTTAAACCCTTCTCCTTAACCTATGCAGCTGTCTTCTTTGTAGAGATGTGTAGTAGTAGCTGTGTATGACCTGTCTTTATTTTCTCTGACACTGACTTTCAAATCCCTGTTCACTCTTTCCCCAGAGTGAACAAACCTGAGTGTCTATAATTTGGTTCAATGAACTTTGTTGCCAGCTTAATTAGGATTATAATATTAATTAAAACCAGTACACTGAATGCTGCAGGTTGTATTTTGAATGTGAAAATTGAAGGTTCTTAAGAAAAATTGGAAAAAAATCCTAATAGGGTAAAGCTTAGCTGTATAGATCTTCATAAGTATTTAACATGGTTTGCATGTCGTATATGCACTCCTCTGGACTTGGTGGAAATGTCATCAATCTGTATTAAGCAGGAGAATATGTCAGTTTAAGAGAAGCAGTGGATAACAGTCATATCTGTAAACATGGTTTTGCACTTGCTTTCTAGAATAATGCAATCCATATGTGTCCATCTGGTCTTTCAGAACGACAATTTTCAAGTCGTAATCTTCTAATGGCAAAACCCACATTGTCATTATTCTATTGGGACATTTTGTTTTGTCTTTGTGTGCTGAAGATTTAGGACACATTTTTCTCATGTTTTTTCCCACATTGAAATGATGTTTATCTTGAAGAGTTTCCCGCCTGTTTTCCTCCTGTGTAGAAGCAGTAGACTGTGTTAAATATCTAAATTTCCACTTTGTGGGAAACTCCTCTGAATTTTTTGGAGATTAGAAGGTAAAAAGAAAGAAAGCTCTGTATAGAAATGTTTGCCTATATTACTGAATTATGTGGGAGCCTTAGGGACCAAAGTACAACAGACTGAACTACTCATCTTTCTTCAGATGCCTTTGTACTATACTTTTTTCTGCCTCCTCTATTGTTATCTCCTTGTCATGGTTTTAAAGCAGTAAGTAAAAAATTACTAGAAAACTTACTTATTTCTTGCTGTGAGATATGGATTAGAACAAGAGCAAAACAGGCTTCAAACTTAATATAGAAAGTTTATTAACAGAACTACAAGAATAAGAACACCAGAATAAGCCTCCAGAAAACACCTTTATCCCCCACTACTTAACCATTCTCTCATTCACATGACAACATAGAGACAAAAAACTTTGTAACTTTGGTGTTTAAAACAGTCCCAATTCCTGCTAGAGTCTTTTCATCAGTCTTTGTAGAGAAACAGAAGTCTTTCTTCTGCTAATCTATGGAGTTTCTCACAAGAAAACTATTTCTGTTATAGCTTTCTATTCCTCTGATGCCAGCTACCTGGAAGTCCTGTCATCAGTTTACTCCTCCCATTTCACATCACTCTGAGGTGTGTATGGGTCAATGAGTCTAGGGATATCATTTTAAGGATGAGTTATTCAAAGGCAAAAGTTCTCTTCATCTATCTCTGTGAGCTTTCCTGGAAAACAGAAGTTTTCTCTTTGCCTCAAGTTGCCCCAAATCTTCAACTATTACTTCTCCCCCCTCTGTTCCAGCACCTCACTGTATCATAATTACTCTACCTTTTGCTCAAAATCCAAACTTTGAACACTCCATTCCTCCCCATATACTCTGTCATGAATTAAAGGAGTATTTTCAGGACACTATTGTCCATCTCCATAGCTTTAACAGAAAAATATTTCAGCTTATAAAGCATCTCCTTATTCTCTACCTCTTCTGAAGCTTAATTCTTTTCTTCACTGTCTCTGATAGTTTATAAAGTCTCTTTACATGTTGATTACTCTCTTTTTCTTTCTCTGGAAAAAAAGGATTAATCTGCAAGTCTCATCTGGGTAATGAAAGGGTTAAAATCTTGCCCAGGTTTTGTAGATGGTTCTGTGAACTCTGCCGGAGCAGCAGCTGGAGTTGTCTGCGATGGAAGATTCTTCATGGCTGCTCTGGAGAGTGTGGTCACTGTCTCAGCTCGCCGCAGGTCAAGAGCTTTTTTCTTTCTTTACTCGGCAGTCTCTGGTGAATTCAGTCACAGCAAAAACTACAACCGAGCCAGGGACCGGCCTGGCCCGGCCAGAGCCCAGGGCAAGCCCCGCAGGCCCCATCTCCCGGCTGGGAGCCGTGGCAGGCCCAGCCCCCGCCCGGGCTGCATGGCCTGGGCAGGGGACAGGAGCCAGCTAAAGCTCAGTTACCTTTCACAGCCAGGAAACAAAGAGACAAAGAAATTCCCGGGCTTAGGTCTTAAGGTGGTGTTCACAGGTTGATCTCACTTTTCAATGGTTAAAACTGCTGTCAATTCTCAGAAATGGCCAGCTGTTGGCTAGGAGACAAACTCCCATCAGCCGCCAGCAGTTTTAACCTCCTTAGGTGTTTCTCTTTGTTTTCTTAAATGCCAATCTATCACACTCCTCTAGCAGTGGAACCAAGGGCTATAGGACTATAAGTACACTTGATTTCAAAGATGGGACTTAGCTTTGTTACCAGTGCGTCTGCATTTTATTTCTTGTTCACATAGTATTGCTCCTTTTTAGCAGATGTCATGAATAGGGCTTTCCCAGAGAGTTGTCCATTTGGTTAACTTGCAAGCAAATATATCTAGTTGTAGCCGTTTCTTGGTTTCTTTTATGTGCTGTTAACTATGATGTCCAGAAATATTACATAATGTTTTAATATTTCACATCCTTCTTCTTCAAATCAATTTTACTGTGGACTCAGAGCCAAGTGAAAGCTGGGCATTTTGTCACTGAAAATTGATTTCTTGATAAACATTTTGTATTTAATTCAATCTTTTTCCTTTTGTTTGTGCTTGACATGTTTTTTTTGGTTCAGTTTTGGCAAGAGCTTTCCTTTAAACCTTCCTTTTAAGTATCCATGTTTCACTCTCTTTCTACTCTGACCTCCTCACAGTAACTAACTCTTGTGTTTCTCCAGGTGTTTGAAATTTTTTGTGCTGTTCAGAGATAACATATTTGGCACTTGTATCTAGTGCCATATAACATGGACATTCAGTGTGTCCTAATGGATTGATTAGGAATTCAGTTGGTCATCCTACAATCTGTTACAGATGTGAATTGCTTTTTGCCTTACCAAGTCAAAAGAGTTAGGTCATAGCTGCTTTTTTATCTAACTCAGTATGAGATTTCTTTCATGCTGCTAGATACAGATATAAATTCTAGGGTCATTCACAAGTGGATTCTTACAGAAGTTTTCAATATATTCCCCCATACAGCATAGTCATTTATCATTGCAAAAACAAATGCTGTAAACAAGAAGGTTTAGGATGGAGGAAAAGAAGTAATTACATTAATTTTCATAAGTCGGGGTATTTTTCTTGAAGTGAAAAATGTTCATTCTTGGGCTTGTTGAAATACAAGTACTCTGAAAGGCATTTCTCCCCTTAATTTAACTGGGCTTTCACTCTATTATTAATTAGATAGTCTGCTTGCTGTTAACACAGTCTCTATGAAAAGACAGGTACAAAATACTTCCGATATTAAATCTGGATAAATGGTCTTTCATTATTTCCTTGTAAAAAAAAATGAAATTACTGTGCTTTCAGTAATTAGGCAGCAGTGGTTACTTCAGAAATCTCAATTCTTCTTGATAAAATGTGAAGCATTTTGTGGCATGTTTATCTTAAGAACATATGGATGTGCACTGTTGAGGTGAAAGAATACAGCCTGATTTAAAATGTGCTTTGACATACATACATACATACATATATATATATATATATGTATATAGGCATTCACATATGTACATGTATTGGCACATTAACATGCAGCCTGATCCACTGATCAGCAAATTTTGTAAATCATAGCTGCTGAATGTTAAATATGAAAATAACAGGAATTAACTCATGCAATGAAACTGTAATAATGCAGACTAGGCATTGTAGTCCTGGCACAAATCTGTTGAAGCAGTGAGACACTGAAAAATCCTCAAAAAATGAGCATAAGTTGCTTCTGCTTTGCAGTGCACTGTTTCACTATAGTCTTGTATATCTCTGCCCGTTGCTTCTTTCTCTGAATGGATGTTTTAGTGCTTCTGATTAGTGCTGCAGTCATACCTTTAGAGACTAAAATCTCTACTTGATGCTTGAAATAAATACTTCAAAAAGTGCAATAGGGCACACTTCCCCACTATGAAAGGTTTCTCAGCAGAGCTGACCTCAGATGCTGTGGTGATACAGCCCAGCTCTGCTGGAGAAAGAGGTTCAGCCTTCCTGTGTGTTCCTCCATCTGCTTAAAAAAAGGGTAAATAGTATCAAATGTAACTGTGGTTGTTTCTGCTGTAGTGATGGGTACAGTGAATCATGATGTTGGCCAGCTTCCTTTTGGATTTAAATAATGAAGAACCTTCAACAGCAAAACTACATTCCTAAGGAGAAAACTCTTAAAAGGCATTTATGGATAGGATTATTCATGGCTAATTGTCACTATGTCTGAGACACATAAAATAAACATGGACTTGAATAGCTCAGAGGCTTATATTTTTGTGTTACTTGCATTTCTAAAAAATTCCTTTTGGTTGCAGGCAGTGGAGTGGCAATGTGATGAAGCTACTAAAAGAGCCTGTTACAGTAAAGGGAAATCAAAGGTAAGCATGAGACAGTTGTTCTGCTTTAATAAAAGTTTTATGTTAATAGCAGATGTAATTCAGTGTATAAATCCCCACCTTACACATTTTTACTGTATCTCTTTCTTAAGAGAGATATAGGAAAGGAGTCTGATACTGATGTGTAAGCAAATAAAGAAGAGTATAGGGAGCACGGGATGAGACATACAGTCACATGATTTCTGTCTGAAATGGCCATGAACTTTAGCTTCCAACAATTTACTGTTTTGACACCAGGGTTAAACATGGCATGTTATATTTGGTGAATTGTATTCTCACTTCATTTTCTGTGCTGTAAATCCCAAATAACTGTGTTATTTCTTTGTAAAATTCTCAGTTTATATCTCTGTGTTTGATGCAATTTTATTAACTTTTTTATTTCCTATCTGATGGTGTTATTAAGAAAATAATATTAAATTCACTAGCTTCTTAGACATTGAACTTGATATATTTTTGTATTTAAAGCCAATTCTTTATCTGGCCAGATGCAATTTCTATTATTCAGTACAGGTAAATGTGTTGCTGACATGGAACCTTTGGCTGTCCCAACCTGAAGCTAGTAATCTAATTAATTATAAAAGCAATTACAATTGCATGCAATCTATGTTTTTAATTTTTATACTGTTTAATGATTGAACTTAATTCAGCTAAACATAAAGGGAAAACACATCAAGAGTGATAACACAAAAGAGCACACTTTTATTCAGTAGAATGAGTTTCATACATTATTGTGGTGCAAAACTCAAAAAATACCAAGCATCAAAAACATATTACAAAATCTCTATCATCTAGTAGAGGAGAAATCTCTTCTGTATAGTTACCTAATCACTGACTTTTAAATTTCTTCCATTAAACAGTTAATTTACATCTCCTTTTTTACTAAGTGCTGGAAAATAAAATTGCAGTGTTTGATTGCATATTTGAGATTAAAGAGGAAGAATGGCCTCACTTCTGAAGCAGGGCCATGCTGCACTGTGAGGTATAGAAAATAAAGGACTTTTGGAATCTCATATTTTAAGTAAATGTTTAATTTTCTAAGTTGTTATTTTTCCTTAAAAAAATTATGCTACAATATGTAATATATCCCTCAAGCCTTTATCCTTAGCTTTCAGATGACAATACTTGGAAGGGAATATGTTGAAGTGTCAATAGTATGTCACAATGCATTGATCAAGGGGCATATACAGTAGAAACTATTCTGGTTGGAATGCTCTGTGTAACTAAACATATATGGCTTTGTTTCACAGTGATTTTCCAAGTTTAAGGCTGTGAGAGTAACATTCAGCCTGTCTGAAAGTCATAGTGCAGTTACTGTGATCTAACATGATGGATGGAAGTAAATTCAAGGCCATAGCAGTGTACTTTCGAATTGACAACACTGTCACCACACGTTTGATTCAACAGTGCAAAGCATCTGTTGCTACTAAATAATTTTGTTAGGACAAACACACAACACTGGTGATACACATTTAAGAATGGGCCTTAGTGTAGTTTTTTATTCATTCAGAGTTTCATTTATGCTCATCACACCCTTTTGAAGAGGAAGTTAAATTGTTGCTGTAAAATGGTATATATGCAATTCAAATAATGACCTCTGGGATTGTTTCTTACCAATACTTAGTACTGGTATTATTTGTCTAAAGATTTCTTTTGTACCCATAGCCATGTTCCTCATTCACAATCTAAAAGAGGACTATAGTCATTATGCTTCATTACATTCAAAAGAAATCATGGGAGTAAATACTTCTTATTGTTACCATTTGGGTTGGGTTTTTTTTTTTTTTTTTGGTGTGCAAACTTTTTGGCCTGAAAGCTTCATATGGGAGTTGCTGGGGAATGCAGAGATACTGTCTGAAAAAACCCACCCAGCTGGAATGACAACTGTCTTTTTGAACTTTTTGTGCCTCTTTTGTTTTCACTGTGGTCAAGGTTAAAATCAAAGATAAACTTATGATCAGAGAAAGGATAGTCAAATGATGTTTGTCTTTTATTGCCTTATTTCCAAGACTACAGCAAGGTTGCTGTACTCTTTGTACAAGGAGATCCATACTGAGCCTTCCCTTGGAAAAACTGGGAATTATCAAATCAGGAGGAATTCACTCCAGTGCTACATTGTACCTCTTCAGAGAAAATATCTTTGCAAATACAATTCCAGTTACTGTTGCCAGAAAAACTTGCTTGCTTACCTGTTGTATAAATAGATGCAGCCCAAATTGCAGAGTTGATAGGGGTTCTATTTCTGTAACATTTCTCAAGTGAATTCAGATTTCAGGGCAGGAACATGTAACTGTAGGAAGACACAGGAAAGACTGGAGTCAAAATGTTGAGGCCAGCCCAGGCTGTGGCACAGGAGAGATAAGGATTCCAGGGATGGCTGTGGGTAGGTTATGCATTCAGGTCCTGGTTTCTCTGAAACTCTGCTGACCAGAGAGCAGCATGAGGGCAGTAAGTTCAAGGTGGCAAAACCTGAACTCATTGCTTGAAAGTCACATTAACTGATGGAGTGAATGCCCTGAAACCAGAAGGTGGCTTTGAACCCTGAAGCAGCTCAAGTAGTTTTGAGATAATGATCAGTGAAACTCTTTTTTTGTTCTTGAGAAAGAAGCTGCACAGAATTTTCGCCTGTGGCTATTTTCAGTTCTGAGATTTATGCTTTAGAAGCCAAGGAGGGAAGAGCTGAAGGGGAAAATATATGGGGACATCTGTCACATTTGGAAGTGTAATGCACGCTTGACTTTTGAAGGCCAATGTTTGTTACTCAGACTTCAGACATTTATCTACCAATTTAAGCTTTTGCCTAATGGCTCCAAGAGTGAGCATTTTGAGTGACAAAATTATGTCCTTGTGGCCAGCATGCATTAGCATGTAGAAGTCTGAAACACCAGACACAATTAAGAGAATAAATTTGCCTATACATATTGACACTTGTGGCAGGGAATATTAGAAAGAAAAAATATAAATGCACTTGTTGAGAATGCAATAAACCTGAGAGAGGTTAAAAATAATAATGCAAATTGAAATTAAGTCCTGTCTCTTGCTTATTGAAGATTCTAATGGCTGGGTATGTTAGTATCTGAACCTCAATAAAAGTATTTAAAAAATTAAATGCAGGTATGTTTAAAATGTTAACCTATACAAGAAATATTGCTGCAAGAGGATAATTATTTTGTAGTCAGATTGTCTTTGGACTGTTCAAGATAGTCTTAAGTAACAACCTAGCCTGCCTGGCTGCTGAATTGTTTCTTATAGTCATATTTTGTTTCAGATACCCTGATACAAAAGTAGAAATTATGTTCTAAATGTATTTCTTTATTTCAGATATATTTTTATAGGCAAATATGGAAGTATATGACATAGAGGTTGACATGAACTGGAGAATAAGACTACATAAAAGATGGCTACCAAACCCAGCACCACGCTCTGGCCTAAAAAATCCTTTGGTTTTCGGTCTCGTTTTTGCATGTGTGCGTTTGTCAGAAGTGAACCACTACAGCCAAACTTGACTTCAGAGCTGGAAAAGTATCTCTGAATAATTCAAGTGACTAAATAGTGAAGTCCTTTTTCAGTGTGTTTTTGGGTAGTGATAGCTTTATTCACAACCAATTCTTTTAAATTTTCTTTTGCATTAATGTGGATATTTTTTTCAAATTAAGAAAGTAGCCAAATAAAAAAAAAGTTATTCTTTCATTTTCCATTTTTTGCACTGTGTTCCCAACAAAAATTCCATATGAGATGTCTTATTTGCCCTGTTTCAGTATGGATTGTTGTCAAGCTGGCACAGACTTGGGAACAGTAAAGAAAGAATCTTGTGATTGCCAAGAATATCAGAGTTTAAGAAATCAGCATTATTTTTGAACAAAATGCATGGGTGATCAGCATGCAAGTAATTTGAAAATGACACTATTTCAGTGAGCTCTGGAATATGAAGAGGAGAGGTTGGATGGGTTGTAATGTCAGAACCCATTTATTTTTCCTACACGTACATTCCATGCCTTCTTGCAAAGGGCAGAATTGAAAGAGACCAATGAATAAATCACTGTCTTACATTCTGTGACCCTCCTTGAGCACCCTTCCAATGAATCAAACAAAAAACAATCCCTCAAAAAGTTGCTTTCTAGTTTTTGGGGGTATTTTTGGTGATAGAGTTAACGGTCAAGGAAACTGCCACAACTACCAACACTGCCAAGCTGTGAAATAACTACTATTTTAATGTCTTGTTGTATTGCCCAACTAGGTTATATGGTTGTGTATTACCTTCTTTGTGGTTTAAAGAATATTAAGATGACATTTTATAAAGTTCAGTATGAAAGCTTTGTATCTTTTACCCAACACAAATCAAATATTACTTCTAAGATGTTTGTCCCTTGTCCTTCAAGGCTCAAAGATAAGCATTTAAAAGCTACTTTTTCCATGAGAAACTAATGGGTTTGAGAGTTTGTTTTTTTCCCAAGTGGTAGTTTCTTTCCTGAGATTTTACAGGATTTTTTTTTGAGTTTGTTTTTAAATTGATTTTTGATTAAAGGTATAGAAGATAAATTCTAAAAGTTTTCTCAGAGACCTTTAAAGTATTTTCCCCATCTTCTTTTGCAGTCTATTTTCCTGTTGCCTGTCCAATTTATTCAGGATTTTATTTATTGTCTTCCAGGATGAGAGCCTATTTTCAAGATAAACAAGCAATCAATTTAATATAACTGTAGGACAGATAATGGGACTTTTGTGCTATCACTGTTGTATGGATTTACTTACATGATTGCACTTAATATAAGCTAGAATTGCATAACTGTATTTTCACAAGATTTTTTTCAGTCTTTTTATGAGACTGTCTTGTGGTGAATGATAGAGAACTTTTAAATGTAAGTTTCCAGGAAACTTTATTTTCTCCAAACATATTGTTGAGCATTTATTTGGGTATGGACATTGATTTTTTTTCAAGACAGTTGTTTGAATTTTTCCTCATATAATTCTGGGAGATTGTTAGTATTGCAGGACAAAGTTTTCTGTTTGAATTAGCAGTGGAAATTGCTATTGATTTCTAGCTCCTAAAATGATAGATATGAACATCATAAAGCCTCCACCCATCCTAATGGGGTAAAAAACATGTCAGATTATTCCTCAGGATGAACATCTTTGTATTGTGGTAATGAAATTATTTTTAAAACTTTGAATTAATGAGAATGAAAATGCTTCTAATTAAACAGGGTAAATTACGAAATTAGTGGTAACAAATCTGAATCTGAACATTTAAATAATTTTTTTTTACTAGTCTCACCATATTTTTGTTATTGACAACCTGTTCTTTCCCCTGTTTTCCTCAAAACTTCCTTCCTTGGCCTAATCTGTCTTTGAAGTCAACGTCTGATCTCCTGAGACAGTACTGTATTATTTAAGTCAGTATCTATCAGATCATTTATCTGAACTATCAGTTCAAAATTTAGCTAAGCATTTGAAATATATCCTGAGAGGAAATCTTCAGAACTAGAGGGGTTTATTGGTATCCTATTAAGAACTTCTCAGAAAGGTTGGTGGATGCATGTATATGAATAAGAAATCTGTGCATATTGTGATTGCTTACTCAGGTATGCTTAAGCCTTGTTTACCTACAATTTTTCTGTGCAGATAAATAACCATGGAAAGCAAAGTGCTATTAGTCTCCTCTGTACTCTGCACTATCACTGAATATATTCCTTTTTTTCTGCGTGGCAGGAGGAATGCCAGAACTATATTAGAGTGCTTCTTGTTGGAGGCAACCATCTCTTCACCTGTGGAACCAATGCATTCACTCCAATCTGCACCAATCGCACGGTAAGAGTTAAATGTTTTGCCCCACAAGCTGCAGTCCCTGTTCTGAGCCAGCAGATTAAAAGGCAGATTATGTTGTGGCTGAGAACTGGCTATTTGTGTACTGATGGGTGAGCTGATGTGTAAAAGGCTGATTTAGCTGGTGGCAGGCCAAATAGGAGAGCTAACCAATCTCTTTTTGCAGGCTTTCCCTCAGCTGTGGGAGACATGCAGCTAGGAGCAGCTCAGTTTCTCCTACATGCCAATTTTTATGAACCTTGGGTATTTATAAGACTTATGCCACTATCAGGTTTGATTGGCATCAATAGGTTTAGTTATCAAATGTGGTTGGGTAGCTGCATACTGTGTATGTGTAATTCTGGAGAAATGAGAGTACCTGTATTAGTGATTTCTGACTGGTAAGGAAGAGAAATCTTGACTGAGAAGATCCGTCATTCTGTGTTCAAAACAAGCCTAACTGTAGCATCAGTAATAGTCATAATATAAGTATCAAAATGTCACTGTTTGGACTAGGCTGCTTGTTTGTTTCAGGAGGGTAGAAACATTTAAATACAAAGAATAGCTGTATTATTAAAAAACTCATTGGCAGATTTATTATACTTAAACCCATTGCACCTTTATTTTCAAATAGCATATTAACATCATGCTGTGGTTTATGGCTGAAAGTGTTTGGGCTACTAAATCAGAGATGGTTCTGCTGAGTTGGAAAGCTCCTTTTCTTAGTCTAATTTTTCATGTGAGATTTTTTTCTTAAAGCACACCAACAAAACAAATTTTGTTTTTTTGTTTTGTCTCAGGAGATCAGACGTTGACTTCAAAGACAGATTAGGCCAAAGAAGGAAGCAAACAACAACAAAAAATATATTATTTGTTTTGTTGTTGATGCCTTATTGATTCTGGCGATCAGGTTTGGTTTTATTTTTCATAATAACAATCTTTTCAGAGGTGTTTTTTTGAGCCCGTTCTAATAGAAAGCATTTAAGCATGCTTGATAATGACTGACATGTCAAAATGGCAGAAGTGAGATCTGACAACATTACAGTAAGACTTTCTATATGAGACAATTTCAGATTGATGTAGAGGTTGGCTCTCTCTATTGTACAATAATAAAGTAAATTTTGCTCAGATTGATGCACCTTGGCTGAAATGATAATTTCAGGTAAATTTAATACCTTTTAATAATTCTTTTACAGTTAAGCAACTTGACAGAGATACATGACCAAATCAGTGGCATGGCTCGTTGCCCCTACAGTCCCCACCACAATTCTACTGCTCTTCTCACTTCCAGTGGAGAATTATATGCTGCTACAGCCATGGATTTTCCAGGAAGAGATCCTGCTATTTATCGAAGTCTGGGGACCCTTCCTCCTCTCCGAACTGCCCAGTACAACTCCAAGTGGTTGAATGGTGAGTGCTGATGTTCTGTGATACTCATCTTTTTAACTCATGAACATCATATTCATCCTATTGAAATTCCATTCTGAGAATCTGAATGTTTTTGGAGTATTGTTTATTTAATTTGAAAATTATTTTGCTTTTTTAATATACTATTTTACTACTATAAGTATTATGGAATTTAGTTAATATAGCTGAAGTTTGTAGATGTGCCTTTGAATACATGTCATTTCTGCAGGCATGAGGATGAGATGCACATATAGTGCTCTTACATGGGAAAGCTAAGTCAGCTTTGAGCAGCAGCTTGCATTGAGCATTCTTTTTTGAGTCCCTCAAAAATCTAAGGCAGAAAATAAAGAGTTTAGAATGGACTGAATTCTCCTGACTTTCCCTGCAGGTCCCAGCTTTCACAAGTTGAAAAAGTTTGGTTTTCAAACTGCTTAGGTGGCAGACTGACATTTTTGACACTTATTGTAGCCAAAGGAGAGGGAATAGTTTACAAAACATATCATAAAATTTTGTTTAGCAGTCAATTTTGTGTCATGGGTGTTAATCACATGATGAGGATTTCCAGCTGGGAAAAGCTGTAAACAGATAGGTATTACTGAGATGTGACAGACCAAGTTGCCATTTTGTTTATTACAAAAAAAATGGAAGCAGATTCGTCTAAAATGAAAGATATTATTAAAAGTAAAGTGTGAAATTATGTATATTATAATTTGCCCATGACTTTTCCAGAAGAAAAAAGCAAAATAAACATAATGCATGTTATGTGACACAACAGTCATTATTCCTACAGTACATTTCATGATAAGATGGGATTATTTTCATGTTGGAAATTAAATACAAATATAAATCTTTCTAGCTTCAGAACATTCGGTCAGCTGCAAGTAACAGATTTTAATTTGAATATATCAGTTCTCATATAATGTGAATGCTGTATTGTGCTTATACGATCGGTATATTTTATTTGAACAGTGACCCCATCAGAGGTAGCTCACAGAAATTTGTGACCTTTTCTAATGGTCAGATGATTATAGAATGTTAATTAACAACAACAAAAAAAAGTCCTAAATTGTGGAATATAATATAATTATTGCAGTGCAAAAGAAGCGAGGGGAAAGATGAACTCATTGTATATATATATATATATCTATATATATATATATATCTCCCTGTTCAGGCACCCTTTGTCCACTCAGCTTGCTATTGGAGCTAATTGCTGGGCCACACCTGTTGCTTTTGTCAAAGGGTAAAAGGTCTCCACGCAGAATTTGCAGGTTAACTGGATATTTTTATGCCAAAGGCATGCTAAATTTCACACTAGGCTTCTCTAATTAATCATATTCACCGTATTCACATTTTGTCTATTAATAACTTCAGATGTACTTACACATTCTCTGTTAGAGTCCATTCTTCTGACTCAAAACTGTTTATAATTAAGTTACCAGTAAACTGTAGCCTTTATCTTTGGGGAGGAAGAAAAAGATGAGTTTTATAATTGGAGCCAGATAAATAAGTCCCATAAAAGACTGAAAGCAGCCCAGTTAACTGTATTACTGGAAGGAGAAATATTTTCCGGGGTAGCTAGGAGTTGGGGCTTAATCTGCTTGAGTTGGGGATTCATCTGCTTTTATGTCAATTTGCATCCTTTTATGATTCAGTGCCAAGAAACTACATTAGATTTTCAGTGTTTGGATTGAAAGGAAGATTTTGCTTCTTTCACTGAGAAAGTAACACAGATTGATAATCTTGTAAGAAAAGTAAGACATCAACTGGAATGGAAGCCCCGTAGTCACTATCTGTTATGCAGCAGTAGCTCACCGTTACTGTAATTCAGCCTCATTTGAGGTGTTCATGTGCATGTGTCCATCAGTGTTTCCAATTCAAAGTTTTCCTCAGAAGCACACTGGGTTTTTTCTCACTTAAATTTTCTGCTCTATGAATTATGTTGGATCAAATCAAATAATCTCTGAGGGTGATGGTTGTACTCTGAAATGCAGCTGATTATCTTGTTCTGTGCTTTATTGCTATGCAGTAAAGACATTGTTGATTTTAGTGGCTAGCACAGCAAATTCAGATATCTTCAATCCCATCAGTCAGGCAAAAAGGAAATGCCCATATGCCCAGGCAGTCTGCTCTTGGTGTTCACTGTACCTTTTGGTGCAGGATTTTGACTTGAAAAGCTCTGAATCTTCATTACAGGTGAAAACGTGTTCCTAATCTTACTTGTCAGAAGGTCTGTAATCACAGGAACAATGATATACAGTGCAAAAGGGGAAAATGGAGCTGATGTATCAGGTGGCTTGGGTGAGATTCCATATTACCATGATGTGATTTCAGAATCTGGAATCACAGATTTCACAAATAAAATACATTTTCATTGTTGACCCAAGTTCCCCATTTGTTCTGGTTCAGCCAGAGTCACATATTTATTATTGGATTCTGCCTTCTACTGGGGGCTTGATAGGCATGGAAGCAATCCACATCAGCCGAGTACATAAGTTAGCAGCTATTTACTGAACATTATTCTGATCAATTGCTTCACATTAGAAGATGAGGGAGAAATCAGGGAACTTTCATTTATGAATTATCAATTTTTGATGCACTCAGCACTCAGTTATCTGGGGGGACAAAGTGTTGTTTAGTTCAGTTAAAAGTATTAATTATTCAGCATATATGTTAAATTAAGCTACATAAGCATGTTGAGAGAATATAACTGAAGGGGAGAAGGAAAATTAATGTGAAGCACAAAGATTTTGAACAGGCACAAATCCAAAAAGTTAGATGGACAGCACAGCAGCACTGCTAACACAGAAACCCTATTTCTGACTGTAGCTAGTTATTGTGGAGCTATCTTTAAGGCTCTCTGAACATAAAATCATTCACCTGCTAGACAACATGCTTCAGGATTTGACTCCCTGAATTTTGTCTGATTTAAAATTTTTTATTGGCAGAAAGGACAGTTCACCAAATGTTACATATATACACACACTTCCTTAAAGTTTTTCCTATCTTGGAAAATTTTAGAGTGTGCACAGTCATGTCATCTTCATTGATGGAGGAATGAAGCATCTGGTGGTACTTACTGAACTTCATCTCTTTTAAGATTTATAGTAGTAATCTATTCAGCTCTTGAATATCTCTGAAGAAGATCACCAGCTACCTTTTTTTTTTTTACTTCAGAACTTCCCTCTACTTTTAGAAAAAAAAAACTGGTGTTCTGTTTATCGGTGCTATTTCTGTCTTCCTTGTGCTCCTATAGACAACATCAAATGCAGCTGGCCCAAAGGATGAGGAGGTTTTTAACCACAGTTGTTACGTGGTTATTATGATCATGCCAAAATTCTGCTCGCCTCCATCACTAGATGCCACTGAAGCACCAAGTTACTGTGGTGGCATGACCTGAGTGCTCACCTTTGTTCAACAGGAGTTGGGCTTCTCACAAAGAATTTGTCAAGTGACAATACAGGGAGAGACAGACGCTGCATTGTCCTCTTGCCAACCATGTCAATACTTTGTACCTGTGTCACTGTTCTCAAATGGAACATGATCACCCAGAGGAGTTAATGAGGGCTGCAAACCAGCTCTCTCCATATCCAACAGCCCAGCTGGCTGCAGGATAGTGAGCGTGCATATTTGAAATAGAGAACCCAGCTCTCCTTTTGGCCTTTTCTTTTTCCACATAAAGGAAAATGTAATGCCTGAAGTTACTCACATGAATATATATGCACAAACAGATGAAGAAAGTGGAAAGACTGCTTACCAGTAATTTACTCTGTAAGGTGTCTACTTGTGTTCTGCTGTGTACCCTGTATTTCTGAATCCATGTTCAAGTGTTTCTGTGCATAAGAGAAACAATTTGAGGCAATAGAGCACACACTGAGGATTATGTCTAAAGCAGACATCTCTCCCACTGATTTATTCTCCTGACCAAAGCTGAGCTTCAGACAGCTGCTCAGGTCAGTAAAGGGCAGCATGGTGCTGGAATGTTTTAAATTTCCCTTGTAGTGTTTCATAAGAAGAGTAGTCTACCTTAGCAGTCTACTTTGAACATTATTAAGTGATAAAAAATAAATTATTCTTTCATTAAGCTGGCATGCTCTCTGTTTCAGTGTCTTTAAGCTCTCAGTGTAGCAATGTTTAAATCATATCTGGCATTGATATCATATGCTTCTAATTAGACTTTACTGTAGAGTTGATCTGCAAAGTGCAGCAGGGGCAGAATTTGTCATAGTCTGCTCTAGAGAACAGAAGATATAATAATATATATATATATGATAAATTTAATAGCTATATCTGCAGTCCACAGGCAGTGTGTTCAGATTGGCAAGGAAAAGCCTTCACTGTTTAAACTTAGAAACCTTTTCTGTAGTCCAACATTTACAGTTAGTAAAGGCATTTCTCCTTTCAATACACCTCTCTAAGTTACTAAATGTGATCTGATACCTCAGTGTGAAAGTTTGCCTTAGTCTGTCTGTTTGCTTCTCTCAGTCACTAAAAGGGCAAAACATTAAAAAAAAAAGAAAATCCCTGTCTGTTTCATCACACACACACACACACACAAAAAAAAACAAAAACAAAACCAAACCACTATGACATTTGGCTGCATAATTTGTCAAATACCTTCCCTTACAATTGCATGGGTCTCCAACTATCTTGAAATGATTGCAGCTATTTTCTTTACCCTAGACATGCAATGGTAGATGCTATAGGAATGTCACAACTTTTCATCAGTGGGCAGACCACAGATGATTAAAATGTAATCCTCTATCAGATATAGCAATAAAATAAAATTAAAATTAAAAAAAAATAAAAAAAATAAAATAAAATCTCTTCCAAATTAGAAGCCTTTTCATCTGAGGAGATGAGTGTTTGGATTGCTCTGCTTTACTGGTAGATATAATATTATCATTTTTCCTCTTGCTGTCCCAAGCATTTGGTTATTAGATACTCTTACTAAGGTGGTTTTTCTGAGATCACTTTCTTAAAAACGCTAATAAAAATGTTATTAATCCAGAGCAGATACTTTAAGTCTTCACAAGTAATAGTAAAATTCTTATAAAGGTGGTTTGACTGGTAGTGTTTAATACAGCTCTTGATCAACGCGTATTATTGTTTGTTAGCAGGCTTTTATTAAAACTTTTGCTGCTAGTAGGATGTGTAGAGAGTATTTATGGTCTAAGAATAAAAATTAATTCTTTTTAAGGATTAATGGAAATGGCTATAATAATTTAGTGTTATCCTTTCATTTTTCTGGGTTTTAATGAAAAGCCTTTTAATTACCTAGTACAAGCTTTTCTTTATTATGTAATATTTCATGTAACTCAAAACCAGTGTGTGCTTGAATGTGCAATGTACTCTTTCAGATAAGAGACCTGACTGAAAATATGCAAAGCATATTCTACCACTTTTTCTTATTTTGCAAGAAGATAAATAATTACATTTCTTTGGCTGTGCCACCTATAAAGTTGGTTCTTTTCTTTTGTGTGTATCATCATTTTACCAGTATCCTAAAATAGGAGTGAAGATATCTGCTGTTTTTGAGACTTGTCCTTAGGCTTCTTCACTGGAGCAGCTACCAGAGGAAAAATTTGAGCAGTTAAGCTGTGTTTTTCCTTTCAAATTCATGTTTCTTCTCCCTGATGGCAGTGACAGAGTAGGAGAGCAGTAAGTTAATGTTGAGGTGGAGGTCCCTCCCCTGACTTCATTTTTTCAGTGCCAGACTAAGTTATTACAAAACACCTTCATAGCATTTCCTTAACTGTTTGAAATGGTAGACAAGAAGCACTACCCATGGAGTTAGGATATTTTTACTTCGTATCTAGTCTGGGTAAAACAGCAAGGTCCACCTACCATTTATTAAAAACACTAGGAGGCTATTGAGGACAGTGTTTTTATATCTCATCTAGCCTGCTTACGCCAATCAGAGAGGCTGAATATGGAAGGAGGACACTTCTGCAAGCAGATCATCTGTTCCCAAATGTGGAGAGGCACAATAGGAGTGCGAGCCTCATTAGTGCACAAAACTGTGATACACAGTGACCCAGAGAGAATGAAAGAACTTAGGACTGAAATGCATCTCAGTTTACAGGAAGATGGAAAATTTCAAATTTCAGAGAACATGAACACATAGAAACCAACATTTATCAAAGAAAGGAGGGGACTGAAAGGTTACCTGAATATGAGGAATAATGTCTTTACTGTGCAAGTAACTGCACAGTGGAACACTCTACCCAGAGAGGCTGTGGAATTTCATTCATTTGGGATATTCAAGAATAGTCTGGACACAATCCTGTCCAATGTACTTTAGGATGACCCGACTTGAGCAGGGAGGTTGGATCACATGACCCTTCTAACCTGACTTATTCTGTGTTTCTGTGTGATCCTGTGACAAATATTGGAGGTAGAGATGGAATTTCAATAGCAGACATACCAAGCCTTAAGGTGAAGGGGGAACAGGATGATTATGAAATTGGTTTCCTTTTTGTTATTAAAAAAAAAAAAAAATAAAAAAAATTAAAAAAAAAGAGCAGGTTGAAATGGATTGATGCTGTCAGTATTCCAGGCACTCACCAACAAAGCCTCTCTATCACTCCCCTCCACAGCTGGATGCCGGAGAGAAAATATAACAAAGGGTTCATGAGTTGAAATAAAGATGGGGAGAGATAACTTACTAAATATCATCATGGGCTAAACAGGCTCAAATTAGAGATATGAATTTAATTTGTTGCTAACAAAATCAGAGCAGGATAATGAAAAGTAAAATAAAATCTTAAAACCCTCTACCTTCCCAGCTGTGCCTCTTATCCCAGGTGGTGCAGGGAGACAGGGAATGGGGATTATCACCTGAATGGGTCAGTTCATTACCCATGGCCTCTCCATCTGCCCAGGGAGAGGAGTCGTTTCCCTGCTGCACTGTGGGGTCCTTCCCATGGGAGACAGTTCACCATGAACTTCTCCAGTATGAGTTCACCCCATAAGCAACAGAACTCCCCAAACTGTTATAATGTGAGTCATTCTTCCATGGGGTTCGGTCCTTCAAGGACAAGCTGCTCAAGCATGGGCTCCTCTTTCCATGGGCCTTTCATGAGGTCGCAGCCTCCTCTCAGGTATCCATCCACTCCAGCATGGGGCTCTTCCGTGGGCAGCAGGTGGATTTCTGCATCCCTGTGGAACTCCATGAGCTGCAGGGGCACAACTGCTTCACTGTGGTCTTCACCTCAGGCTGCAGGAAAATCTCAGCTCTGGCACCTGGAGCACTTCCTGCCCCTCCTTCTTCACTGACCTTGGTGTTTGCAGGGCTGCTTCTCTCACATGCTTTGATTCCTGTCTTCTGTGCCCACAGCTACAGCTGCACAACATCTGTTATCAAAGAGGCATTACCACTAATTGGCCTTGGCCAATGGCATGTCCATCTGTAGGAGCTGCCAGAGATTGCCACAGCTGGACATGGGGAAAGCTTCTGGCAGCTTCTCATAGAAGCCACCCCTGTAGTCCCCCCACTACCAAAGCTTGGCCATGCAAGCCAAATGCACAAGTCTGCAGGGAAAGTCATTTGTCTCCCATCCTGCAAAACTAGAACGGAGAAAAGAAGAACGGCAGAGAACATTTTTGGAGAGAAATGCATATGCTATCATAACTGGGTTTAATTTTCATACCACAGCTGATTGGCAAAGTCTTCTTAAAGAGCACTAGATTCCTGTGTATGTGGAATTCTGGATTCAATTTCAAGTAGTGATCCAAACTTCTGGATCTTTTTCTAAATCCCCATACTCCAAATTTCTAGAGGTTTTGAGTGAATTAATGAAATCCCTATGTATTTTTTCATCCTTGCCCCCCTGCCCCTGCATACATGGCTTTGCAAGGTGTCTATCCAGTGAATATACGTGGCAAAATCCACTGAACTCCTGGTGCAACTTTCATATACTTCAATAAGTATTAGGTTAGAGTAAAAGAATGGCTTCTGTGACTAATTTTGTCATTGGCAAATTTGCATCAGCAAAATGATATAACAAATTGCAAAGTATTATGCAATGTAAGAACACTTAACCTTGAAAATGAAGGAGATTTATTTGAAATAAACAACAGGAAATAAAACAAGGAATTTTATAATACCATATTGGAAGACAATTTTTCAGAAAAGAAATAATTACATTTCAGAATTTATTAGAGTGCATCAGTAAAAAAGTAATGAGTGCATTCACTTTTATGATCATGCTGAATTGTATTATAAAATCTATCAGCAATATAAGAGAAGACTGGAAAAAAACTTCTGGGATACACAATTTCAGTGTATTTTGCTGTCCTTGCTCTTCCATACTTATAAAATTTTCAATTCAGCAAAAGGAAAATAATTTAAAAGAAATCATGGAGAGCTAAGGCATTGCAAAGGAAATAGTCAAAATAGATTGGTAGCCAGCTACTCTATAGCAGGTTGGTATTTTTAGCATGCATCATAGGAAAAAATAGCTATTAATAAATCATTTCCAGCAGTTTCATACAGGGCTTAACATTTTATAGTTCTTCTCCTGAAGATGGATATAGCTGTGATGACCACAAGTTATGTATTAGTTTGGAGGCATATAATGCTATAGGCATATTTTACTCTGTGATTAAAACTTGTCCCTAAACCTTCATGAGTAGTGATTCCTTGATCAGCCTAATGCAAGGTCTGTACTTTTTTTCCAGCAGCTGCAAAGGGCCACAACTAAATTAATATAGTTAATGAATATGCAGAGATGGCAAAATGCAATTGCAACTGGATTTTGTTGATTATGTTAATAAAATGCAAGGAAATAATATAGACTGGCACATTTGAAGCTTAAATTCTTTCCATTACTTTAAGTGTCTATTTTGAAGAGCATTTCTAGCTGAAATGTGAAGTTTATTCAAAAAAAATCAAATGTATCTTTCTAGAATTCAATGCTACTAAGCATTTCACTGAATGCAATTATTTGGAAGAAATGGGTCTTTAGACATCAACAGTATGGTGTAATTTATTGATCTAGTGAGGTCGGTGAACAAGTTCCAGAGATATGTCATTCAACATTAGAGCATTATCTAGACTTCTAAGATCTTGAATATATTATATATTCATTTATCTTTGTGCATCTTATTTTGTGGGCAGATATACATATATAATCTGATCTGTGTCTAAATTAAAAAAAATAATATTTTAGCTTTCTTTTAACATGAATTTAATTTTTGATTTTGTCTTTGAATGCCTTGACTTCAGATGTGAGTGATCACACCTCACAGGGCAATCCATGGAAATCACAGCTCTTACTTGATTAGAGTAGGCTTTGGACCTTTAAATTATTAAGGTTAATTGCTGTTACCTTCTTAAAAAAAGTTAGATCATTTCCTGTCATTTGGTTCACTCTGGAAGCAGTAGCATCCACTAACTATGTAGATTAAGCCATGTTAGACTACTTCAGAAGAAGTTAAGTTATAAGGATTAAAGAGCACAAGTGAACATTCTTGCTCCTAAATTCAAACAGCAAGAAGAGGCCAAGACTAACTCAGATACTTTCAGGGAACTTGTTTAGGATCCTATTTTCCATTTCTATCCACAGAAAAATTCCTGTACAGTTCTTCTCATCCTTTTACCTATTCAGGATGTATCCACACCACTAAATAAAAAAGGCCTAGGAAATTACCTTATGCATGACACCTTTGGCAGAGGAAAAGGGAGAAAAATCTAAAGGGAATCATTGTGTGTTCCTGTTAAGTGCTTTCACATTAAGAATAGAGACCGTGCTCCCCAAAAAATGTAGGTTTGTCTCCAATCCTCAGAAAAATGATCATATTATTTCTGGTTGAAGCACTATCTTGGCTCCATATAGTTGAGTTGTCTTTTTTTGCAGTAACTTAGAAGAGTCTGTGGGGAAATATTCTTGTTGAGCAGTTATGCTGCTTTATGAAAGAAACGGTGGATTCCCAGGATTTGTGCTGAATAAGCAAACTTAAGAAATAGCAGAGTAGTTTGTTTGCCCAGGGGCAGTACTAATTAGCCTCCCAGTGCTATCAGTGGCTGTGTTTGTGTTCTGTGTAGCCTTGCTCCATGATGTACACCCGAGATATTTTTTGAGTCACATCAACAAAGTAATTTTCTTGCTTTCTTGATTCCGCTGGTTCAATTTAATTTGAGAAAGTCTAGTCAGCCTGACATGTCCATAAATTGAGTATATAAAAAATCCTATAAAGGTCATATGCAATACTTGTGACATTATTACAGGTTGACATTCTTGTACTAACTGTATTGTGTCACATACCAGAATCTTTGCACTTGTTGTGGTGATCTGATAAATCAGAAATGAGATGTGTTTGCCCTTCCGAAAACTATTTGCAAAATCATCATGAAACAAGATTCACTTCATTGGCTGCATTAAAAACTTACATGGTAAGGCCTCCATGTCAACAAATGACCCTTCACAGCACAATATTTGGACACATAAGAGCGGATTTTTCCAAGCTGAGTAGCTACTTTTTCCTTTAAAGTTTTGAAGTGACCCTGTTCATTTTTCCCAAAGAGAGAATGAAATAAACAAAGTCTGTCTGACATGATAATCCTTCCATATCCACTGAATTCCCTAGGGTAACTCTGAGATTTTTACATTTAATGCAAATGAAAGCTTTTTTCACAAGTTTCAGCAACAGGTCACAATTTCATCAGTTCATAATCAACCAAGTGTAGGTGTTTGCAGATGTATATATGGTTTCTCAGTTTTGAAACTATGAAATATGAGTACTAGGTATTTTTATACATGTATTATGATTATCAGTGCAACTTTAAAATACTGTCTTTTGAAAGGTTGATTTTCAAGAACTCTGAATACCTTCTGAATGCATTTCAAATTATTTTTACTGCTATAGATTGTGATATTTGTTTTATTTTTGTAATTCATCATTCTTTACACTGAGTGCTTCCAATAGTGTTTTTTTAACTCTGCAGTGAGATCCTGTGGTGCCAATGTAGAGACCTTTTTATATCAGTGGGCCTCCAGTGAGAAGTATCTTCAAGCCTGATTGCAAGGCAGGGCCTCCTTTTTTAATGTTTGTAAAAAATGTTTTTTTGGGTGGATCAAATTAACTTTGAGTATTTGCGCAGTAGGTTTTTGAAGATTTTGAAGCCTTTGAAGCAAAATCCCTATTGTAATGAAAGTTTTATGCAGATGTGGAATGAAGATTTAAGTTTCTAGTAGGGTTAACATTACTAATAGTTTCATTCTTGCATGTCGTCAGTATGATTTTATTTCTTATGAAATCGTAAGTCCTGTCCACCTAATTTGCCTTTTTTATTCTTTTTTTTTAAGGGCACAAATGCACTGGTAGTATGTCACTCTGAAAATTAAACCTTCTGATAATGTTTTCATAGTTTTAGTTACTTTCCCATGAAAGTCCTATAAACATAAGTTGCTTATCACATTCCTTCTAAGAAACATTTTGATGGACATTTTGCATGACCAGTGTGTTTGGGAATATGGTAACTTAAATTATCCAATCCCTGGTCATTGTTGAGAATCTATAAATACTGGAGTCAGAGAATAAAGTGACGGGGTTTTGTTCTGACACTGAGAGTGATCGTGTGAATCATTTTGTGTCCTTTAGTGATAGTAGTATGTAATTGATGAAGGCTCAGGGCACCAACAAGTTCTTAAAATTGTTGGGTTGTGACCTGCCAGCAAAAGACCTGTGCCACTCTGAATGTGGAGAAAATATGGTGTTCCAGACTGCTCTCAAAGAAGCACTTCATAAAATAGAGAGTGAAAGTTACAGGCAGAGAGCACTATTGGATCTGCTCAGCTTCATATACCTGAGTCAGATCATAATCAGTGCTGCCAAAAACCTGCTCTAGGAGCTCTCAGCACAGCATAGAGATGGAAGTAGCACAAGAGGCCACACTAGCCAGGATCTGGTCTGTCTTTAAAAAGAGTTTTCTGACAGTTTGGACTGCTGTAAGGCAGTGCCAGCTTGCTTGCTTACCTAGTGCCCTCCCCCCCCCCCCCCAGAGTTCTGAAAGGTTTGAGATACTCCTATAAAATGCTTACTTTGAATTAAAGCGGTCTTTTTCTCTTATACAATAGTGCTGTCAAAAAATGTTCACCTATTAATTTTATTTGAAGTGCTTCCTCACAACAGATGTTTTTAAAATAGTCTGGTTTATTTGTTTTCCCAATTAAAAAAATGGAAATGAGAAACAAGAAAACTTGTTTCTCAGAGGTATCAGTGTTCTAAAATGGTTCCTTGCACTAGTGGGGCTCTTCTTCACAAATCTGTGTATCAAATTTATTTTTCCTTTAAGAACTTAACAAGTTGTCAGCTTCTTCTAAGGTCATGGACTTTCCTCAGTTTTAGTAATCCTTACAGGAAATGGGCCATATGTTTATTGTCTTTGGTATCCACTGTTCCTTTTTATCTTTTCTTTCAAGAAATATTGTCATCTGTTGCTTTCCAGATTACTTTTTACATTCTCTAATTTTTCTCTAATTATATTTATTTTTTATATTCTCTAATTTCTCCTTCATCACTGTCAGGTTTTTTGATCAGTTTTCAATCATTTTTTTAAAGAAAGAAAAAATAAATCTGCATTAAGCAAGATAGGGTTGAAATGCAGTTATCATCAAATATTCCTGAGAAAAGTTCTCTTTTCTTTCAGTTACAGCCTCTGAGCACATTTTTAGTCACCATCAATTACAATCCATTATCCTGCTAATCTGGAGTAATGGCATGGTGGCAAAGCAGAAATAGAGTTAAAAGATAAAGCAATTACATTGTGAGAATTCACTGTGCCCTTATGTGAAGAATGAAGACTCCAAAACACTTTTGATGGTGGAATAAAATGAGCTGGGCCAAGGTTGCCCAGCACAGTCATATTGTAAACACCTAGAGGAAAACCTGTCAGGCCCGGTTTTCCAGGTCATGGTTTGACCACAGATGGCAGTTTGGCTTTTTGTGCTGGTGGGGTGGTGAGAGAAGGAAAAGGCCTTGGCTCTGTGTAAGTGCTGCTCAACAATAACAAAAACATCCCTGAATTACCAGCCCTGTCTCTAGCACAAATCCAAAACACAGTGCCTTGCTAGCTACTATGAAAAAAACTCTATCCAGCCAACCCCAGTGCATCATGATCATGTATCTCATAATCCTAGCTGGACATGAGCTAGCCTATTCAGATGTCATGGTGCCATATCCCTAAAGGATATTAAAAAGTGTGTTTATCTAAATATAATGCTTGAAGATAAATCCAACTTCTGCATTAGTACAAGTGCATGTATCACAAGAAGGCAATAAATGATCTTTCCTTTTGTTATTTTCAGAACCAAATTTTGTGTCATCTTATGACATTGGGAACTTTACTTACTTTTTCTTCCGGGAAAATGCAGTGGAACATGACTGTGGGAAAACAGTTTTCTCTCGTGCTGCCCGAGTGTGCAAAAATGATATTGGTGGCAAGTTTGTGCTGGAGGATACCTGGACTACCTTCATGAAAGCTCGTGTGAACTGCTCTCGTCCTGGAGAAATTCCATTTTACTATAATGAACTTCAGAGTACTTTCTTCTTGCCAGAACTGGACTTGATCTATGGGATTTTTACAACTAATGTGTAAGTAAACTGAATGATATCTTTTATTTTCTTGCTCTTTGTGACAAAAAAACCTAGAACTTCTGAGCTACCCTCTTCTGCATATGCCAAGTAAACATAAATTCAAACTGTTTTGCCCAGTCCACTGGTTTCTGTGAACAAGTATCAGTTCCAAATGTTTCCCACATGAATTGTTGAAAACAGGAGAGAAGGAATAAATTCTTAATATTCCCTTACTGCAGGGAGCTAGTTGTGTTTATTCTGTCATATTCTTCACTTATTGTTAGAAAGTAATTAATTTTTATTTTTACTATTTTAATATGTAAATGCATTCTGTATTTATAAAATAAATCATTTATAATTGTAATGTGACATGTTCATGATTTTGACATGATGGAATTTGACCATGTTATAAAGAAATCATCTTTACCCAAAACAGCACAAGAGGTGCTCTTATGTGTTTTAATTTAGTCCTAACATATTCTTATGTGAGTTTGAAGGTCAAACCAAGAATTTAACCTAATTTTAAGTGAACCTGTTGTATCAATAAGGTAAAATTAAAGGAAAAAATAGAAGTACAAATTGATCTTTAAAATTCACATTTGTTAAATATTAAAAAGTTGGATGGACATAGAAAAAAAAGAGACATTTACCTCAGAAATGTCCTTTGTAAATTTACAAATTTACATGACTGGTGTTCAAATGGTGCTCATTGAGAGCAGCCTCTGTGTTATGGATGTGCAGCCCAATGTTCAGACCACTGGAACAATTTCCAATTTTGAGTTCTATTTCTCTGAACTTCTTGTACTGTCTTGCTGTGTAAATCAGTTTTGTCTAGAACTTTAAAAGGTCCTTGGATACCCAACACATAGGTAAGGCACCGTTGAACACAGAGATACATACCTTTTATAAATCTCAATTAACCAGATGGAAACATTTACAAGTTAATGCCAAAGAATTATAATCCCTGTGCATTCTAGACAGTGAGCATGAATTCAGGCTCATTTAGGCATCTTCCAGACTCAATCTCATCCCTGGGCTGGAAGGCTGTGAACAAGACTAGTGATGAGATGCTTGCACCAGGATGTGTCAATTCCTAACTCGTGACGTTGGATGATGAGCTCAGCCTGTTTCTGCAATGGAGTAATGTAGGGAAGCTAAACACTGTTTATCTAAAGAGAATAACAGAGAATTGAGATTACTGGGGATAAGAAAATTTGCTATTGTTTTGATCAGTACTTTTGATTTTGTTGCTCTGTTTTCCTAGTTAGTTCATATAATAAAAGACAGGTATTTGTCAGGTAGCAACCACATACACTGTTCAATCAGATCTTTCTTGAGAAATCAAAGTAGCCTAGACATGTACCTACCATGAAAAGCCTGAGCAGAGGAATTCTGCTCTAGAAAATCCAGGGGGCTTTAGCCAAGAAAGGGGAATGGTGTTCCTGGTGCTTCCTGGCTCTCCTGAAAATGGACTTGCTGTTGTTAAGACTACTTTTGCCTCATGAAACATGAAACATGACTCATTGAAACATTTCTCTAACAGCCAAACCTGCACCTGTTATATGTGGTTGACTATCAAGTCCACTACAGTCACTGCTTCATGAAAAAGCTGATTTTGTTTCTTTCAGACTATCCAAAAAAATCTGTAAACATGAGTCTCATGCCCTTGGTAGGACTTCTTGTGTCACTGTTGTTGGAGACAGGAATGCAACATACACATGCTGATGTTGCCCGATCCGAAGAAAACACAAACAACCGAAGTCGTTTATGCGGTGCTTTATTGAGGGCCCGGGAGCCTGTGGACTAGTGTCCAAAGACAGAGCCCCGTTTCACAGATAAATCACAGGGTTTTTATATGTTTTCTACACGATTTCTTCATCATCACAATTTCTTACTTCTCTTTCACTACTTGGTACGATTATCTCTCTGACATTTAAGTTTTGCCAAAAGGTACATTCCTAGATTATCTCCTAGTTACACTGCTTACATTGCAATATCTGCTATATAGTTCATCTGCAGGTCACATGTGGCCTACCAAGCCTTAGCATAACTACTACTAATGTCAACTAATGCTAACTATTAACGTTTGTTACTATCTTAATAATACAGTTTATTGAACCAAATGGCAACAATTCCCCCCTTTTGAGCATTCTTCAATCTTCTGCAAGAATGCTCAACTCTTAGTTATCGTTGGTTCTTTCAAATGCTGGATTATCTTGCCCAACGACATCTTCATACTTCGGAGGAGGTCGGCGTCTTTCATTGAGGCGTATCTCATTGGTTCTTGCCAAGGCTTTTATCACTCTTCTGGTGCGTCTTGTTTCTTTTTCGATGACTCCTAGAACACACTTATAGGCTAACCAAATGATTAATAACAAAACTGCAAATAACAGAATGTACTGTACTATTGACGAAACCCATCCAGAAACCTGAAGTCCTAAGGACTCAAATATAGCTCCGATCTAATTATGTTGTGCTTCTTTTTCAATTTCTCTTGTTTTGGATTCAATCGTTTCCAATTGAGAAATATCTTTTTCTACTTCAATGGTCACATTTGGAATATGGATGCAGCAATGGTCAATTTTCGTTTTTAGATATTGACACACACCACGCTCTTTTAACAATAGCATATCTAGTGCCATCCTGTTCTGTAAAGTCATTCGGGATGTGGCTTGTAATTGCAAATTCATGTCTTTAAATCCTTTAATTGTTTGATTCATCCGCTCCACTTGACCACTCGATTGAGGTCGCCAAGGGGTGTGTAAGTCCCAAGATATGTCTAACATCCTGGCCACCTCTTGTACTATTCCTGCTGTAAAGTGTGGGCCTCTATTTGATGACAGTCCTAACGGTACCCCAAATCTTGGAATAATTTCCTTCAACAGTGTTTTGACCACTTCCTTTGCCTGATTGGTGCGACAAGGAAAGGCCTCAGGCCATCCTGAAAAAGTGCATACATACACTAAAAGATACTTAAAGTTCTGTGCTTTCGGTAATTCTGAAAAATCTACTTGCCAGTAATCTCCTGGTTCTGGTCCCACTTGTAATTTCCCTAACTGAATCTGTTTCCTAACTATTGGGTTATTCTTCAAACAAGTTGAACACATGGCATTCACCCGTTTTGCCAATGTTAACATCTGGTTAGAAATTACTTCACTTTTTAGAAATTTTACCAATGCCTCTGCTCCCCAATGGCATTTATTATGTTCCGTCTCTAAGATGGCTTTCATAATTTGGGTGGGAACTACAACTTGTCCCATGATTGTTACATACCATCCAGTTGCATTCTTTTGCGCTTTCAGCAGCGATGCTAGTTTTTCATCATCCGGGGAATACTTCGGTTCCTGAATTAAATGTGGAGTTACAGGACTCACCTTAGTGGGTATCAGGGCCATTTGGGTCCACACTTCTCTGGCCACTTCTCGTGCTGTGACATCAGCTAATTTGTTTCTTCGATATATTTTTCCTTCCTCCTTCTGGTGACCTCTCACATGCATTATTGCAACCTTTTCAGGTTGGTGTACTGCATCTAGCAAGGCTAGAATTTCAGTTCTATATTTGATAGTAATTCCTTGAGAGTTCAATAACCCTCGTCCTTTCCACAAGGCGCCATGAATGTGCACAACCCCAAAAGCATATTTAGAATCAGTCCATATATTCACTTTCTTTCCGGAACTTAACATTAGGGCTTTAGTGAGTCTAATGATCTCAGCTCGCTGAGCTGACGTTCCAGGAGCCAAGGCCTTTGCTTCCACTACAGTGGTAACTGTTACCACTGCATATCCCGCATACCTGGTACCGTTTTCTACAAAGCTGGACCCGTCGGTGAACAGTTCCCGATCCGGATCTTCCATTGGAACATCTTTCAAATCCATTCGGCTGGCATACACTTGTTCAATCACCTCCATGCAGTCATGTGCTAATTCTCCTTCTTCCTGCTCACTGCGGAGAAATTCTGCTGGGTTAACATGATTAGTCATTTTTAGATCTACATCATCCTGTTCTCTCAGAATTGCTTGGTATTGCAGCATTCTGCTGGATGAAAGCCAGTGACCCCCCTTTTGTTCCAAGACTGCCAGTACCATGTGAGGCACAAATACCTCTATTTTCCTTCTCAAAGTCAATTTCCTGGCTTCCTGGATGAGGATCACTGTGGCTGTAACTGCCCGCAAGCATGACGGCCAACCAGCACTAGCAAGTCTCTGAGTTAGCACTCCCAGTGCCAATTTCTGTCTCTCATTCACATACAACTGAAAGTCCTTGTTTAAATCTGGAAGGCCTAATGCTGGAGCTTCTTTCAATGCCTGTTTCAAGTCTTCAAAGGCCTTTTCCCTCTGTCGATTCCAGCTCAACTGCGGTTCTTTCAAAGCTTCATATAATGGTTTAGCTAGAAGTCCAAAATTCAGAATCCACAGCCTGCACCACCCTACCATTCCCAGAAAGGACCTTAGTTCTTGATGGTTCCTGGGAAGGGGAATAGCACAAATAGCTTCCACTCGATTGACTCCCAACCGTCTCTGGCCTTGGGTGATTTCACATCCCAAATATATTACACTTTCTTTTATTAGCTGTGCTTTTTCTTTTGACACTGGTAGCCAGCTTGGCCCAGCATATTCAACAGAGCAATAGTCAATTTCAGACACATTCCTTTTTCTGATGTCGCTAAAAAGGTATCATCCACGTACTGGAGAATGACATAAGAGGAAGGTAACTCTCTTACCTCAGCAGTCTTCCATTCTTCCAATTCCTTTGCCAGTTGATTTCCAAATATTGTAGGGCTGTTTTTGAATCCTTGCGGCAGTCGAGACCAGGTGAGCTGTCTCTTTCTTCCAGTATCAGGACTCTCCCATTCAAAGGCAAAATATTTCCTGCTTTCCAATGCCAGAGGTATGCAGAAGAAAGCATCTTTCAAATCGATAACAGAGAACCATTTAAATTTTTTCTGACACAGATGTTAATAAAGTATATGGATTGGCAACCACTGGGTGAATGTCTTTAGTAATGTTATTAATTGCCCTCAAATCCTGCACTAGCCGATACTTACCATTGGGTTTTCTAACTGGAAAAATAGGAGTGTTAAAGTCTGATTCACATTCCTGCAAAATTCCTTGTGCTAAAAACTGAGTTATCAAAGGAGCGACACCCTGTTTAGCTTCTAACTTGATTGGGTATTGTTTTATTCTCACTGGCTGAGCTCCTTCTTTTAATTCTACTACCACCGGCTGAGCAGCTTTTGATTTTCCTGGATTCCCAGTCTCCCATACCCAAGGTACTACAGCTTGATCTACTTCAATAGGAATAGGAGAGGGATCAATTTCTTTTATTACAAACAATTTAGCAATTTCTTCTCCCGGAACCTCTAATTTCACCCTCTCATTCTCGAATATGATTCTGACATTTAATGATGACAACAAATCTCTGCCAAGCAATGGCTTGGGGCAATTAGGCATGTACAAAAACTGATGATCTAATTCTTTTCCTCCAAATCTCAAATTTAATGGTTGTAAAAAGGGTCTTTCTTCTAATTGTCTTGTTGCCCCCACTACCTGTATGGTAGTATCGCTGATAGGTCTTAACCTTTTGTTTAAAACTGAATGCGTTGCCCCCGTATCCACGATAAACTCTTGTTCTTTCCTATCAATATCAATCCTGACCCTCAAGTCCTGTTCTAGTCAGCTTTGATTCTGATAATTTCCCAATACAAATGCTTGGGCGCCACTTACTGGATTCACGGGGTAACCTGTTGGTCCATTCACTGGCATTCCTCCCAATCCAGCTTTCACTGGGCACTCATTCTTCCAGTGTCCTATCTGACGACAGAACGCACATTGATTGGGAGCAATCTCTCCTTGCTGGGGACTAGGAGGGGCCATCCCCCATCCTCCAAATTTAACATTCTGGAATCCTGCCCTGCCACGTCCAGAACCATGACCGCGCCCAAAACCACCTCTGCCTCCCCCCCTTTCACTGGCTTGCTGCATTATAGCTAGTATGTTCACCTGCTGTTTCTTGGCCGTTTCTTTTTCCCTGTTATTATAAACTTTCCAAGCCACCTCTAGCATTTTATCCAGATCCCGAGTATCTTGTCCTTCTAATTTCTGCAGTTTTTTGCGGATATCTTCCTGTGTCTGACCCAAAAAGATTAAGGCAAGCTGCAATTTTCCTGCTTCACTGTCGATCTCCAAATCAGTGAAGCGTCTAGCAGTTTCTTTAAGTCTTTCTAAAAATGCCGAGGGAGATTCATTCTTATCCTGCCTGACAGAATACAGTTTTGACCAATTTAGCGTCTTAGGCATCCCAGTCCTGATTCCTTCTACTAACAACTCCTGGTACACCTTGATAGATTCCATTCCTCCGACCCTGTTTGGATCCCACCCCGGATCATCGCTCGGAACTAAGTCATTTACTGTTTCTACTGTACAACGCAGCCTAATCACCTCTCGAGCACGCTCTTTCATTGCCCATAACACCATCTCCTTTTCGGTGGAATCCATCAAAGTATCTAGCAAAACCTGCATGTCATTCCAATCTGGATTCTGGGTTTTAATTATCATTTTGACCACCCGGGCCACCCTCTCCGGATTCTCACGGTAACAGCCTGCTGACTGCTTCCAAATCACCAGATCTCCTGGGGAGAAAGGCACTTTCACAAGCACTTTCTCTCCTTGGGGTCCCATAGCTTCCCTTAAAGGGGCAATAAGCTGGGATTCCCCGTAATTTTTACGTCCCTGTCTAGTTCGTGCCGCGAGCGGAGTATTTCACCGATTCTGGGGAGAAACAGGGGAAGGGGTTTTAGGTCGGATAACAACTTTCTTAACATTCCCCGGTACTACCGTTAAATTTGCCACCTCTTCCTCCTCATCCTCATCCTCATCCTCAGTGCTGGTTTCTGGTAACGGTGGATACAAAGAGGAATGGGGAGAGACAGAGGGAAGAGGTGAGACAGCAGGAGGGGTTGAGACAGCAGGAGGGGTTGAGACAGCAGGAGCGGGGGGTGAAGCAGGAAGCGCACCGGGTGACACCATAAAAGACAAATCCTCCTCTGGTCGAGAGGTTAAGGCTAAGCACTGAACACATTTAGATCCTTCTTTACAACCCCCGCACTTAGATTCTTTCATCTCCAATACCATTATTCCACACTCAGTCTGCCATTCCTTTTTACGGCGCAGTAAATGAAACAAGTCTAAATACTGTATTTCATCCCATTTTTCATTTTCCTCCAGATAGCACATTAACGAACTTATGGTGTCAAAATCCACAGTACCATTCTCTGGCCATGACGGCCCTTCTCGCTTATATTCGGGCCACCAATGATTACAATAGTCAATCATTTTATCCTTACTCATCTCCTGGAAAAACCTTTCACTTTTCCACCTCTTCAGTAAACATCCCAGCGGGGTATTTTCTGGGATACCTTTATTAGACTGAACCATAAACTTAAGTGTCTTGAATGGCATTTTGAACCTTACTCACAGCCGTACAAAAACTCGGTAACCAATAGCAACAACCAATATGCAGCAATATATGAAACAATAAAAGCCACAATCAATATTAACAGTCCAACAAAATCAATCATACCACGCACTCACACAACAATCACTTCAATTCTGAGGTAGTTTCATTTTTAGCAGCAACAAATTCAACTAACGATTATATTAATCCAATAAGCAGCAATATACAAAACCACAATCCAGAATTAAGCAAACTACATACAACAAACAAAAAGGACTAAATACCAGATAAATACCAGACCAAACCGACTTGCCGCTTCTCGACGCCGCGAGGGGCAAGTGCCGGACCTGCGCAGTTTTCGCCGCGTCTGACAGCCGGCGCCTAGGCTTCCCAGACCAACCAGACATCTTAGCCCAACCCTGCGAGGATCGCCGCCTCGTCTTATGAGCAGGCACCCAAACCAGAACCAGAAAAAAAAATAAAGCACCTTCGGGCTTACCTTTTGCAGTCGTCCGTCAGGTGCGGGGGCCGGGCACGAACCGATGACTCCCCGAGAATCACTCGGTGCCGGCGTGGAGTGGATCAGAACGCGAACCGCCCCAGGCACCTTCGGAGTCCTGCCGCGGTCGCCAGAAAACTTTTGCCCGATCTGAAGAAAACACAAACAACCGAAGTCGTTTATGCGGTGCTTTATTGAGGGCCCGGGAGCCTGTGGACTAGCGTCCAAAGACAGAGCCCCGTTTCACAGATAAATCACAGGGTTTTTATATGTTTTCTACACGATTTCTTCATCATCACAATTTCTTACTTCTCTTTCACTACTTGGTACGATTATCTCTCTGACATTTAAGTTTTGCCAAAAGGTACATTCCTAGATTATCTCCTAGTTACACTGCTTACATTGCAATATCTGCTATATAGTTCATCTGCAGGTCACATGTGGCCTACCAAGCCTTAGCATAACTACTACTAATGTCAACTAATGCTAACTATTAACGTTTGTTACTATCTTAATAATACAGTTTATTGAACCAAATGGCAACACTGAGATCATGCAGAAACAGCCAGATTTTATTCTCAGGCACACCTTTTTTATAGGGCTTTCAAATTTCCCTTCTTAGAGTTGTGATTGGTTAAAGATCTAAACTTCGCCTAGCTCACTGGCCAATGACATGGGTGCATCTGAGCTTCAAAGGGATTGGCTGAGGTCCTCTGTTTGAACTTGAAATCAGCCTATCAATAACATGTCCCATGCTTGGGGACTTGTTTACTTCTAGTGAGCGAATGAGCTAGCTGGTCGAATAAGTGTCACGGCTAAATTATCTGTGCAGCCACAGACCAGCTATGGCTGTCACAGTCATGAAATTCAAGAAAACACTGGTACAGTTAATTATATTAGTGAGATGCATTTAATGATATAAGCAAGGATTTGTCAGCTCAAACGATGATTGATTCTGCAGAAGTTGTAAGCATGGAACTTCAAGATGTGGGCTTCCTTTGAAATAAGGGAGACAAGCATAAAAAAGCAAATTGCTCTTTTGTCCTGGTATTTAATCCATGTATCCTAACTCTTTTCAGTTGTTGGGTTTTTTCCCCCATCATTATAGAGTTTCTATAGTATGTTTTCTTAAGCCCTGTGTGAATTCTAGGCTAAGCTTTAAAAAAAAAAAATAGGGGAAAAAAAAAAGAGAAAAGAAAAGAAAGAAGAATGCTGTGTGGATGAACTTCCAGCAGTTCTAGCTGCAGATCTGTGCGATTGAGACCTTCATTATTTATTCCATTATCTCAAAATGAGGAAAAGAACAATGCAGCTTTCCATATTAGGAGCTTTCATATTTATTAAATTATATTCTTTACATTATGCAGAATTACTTTATTGCCTTGTATATCACAATTTAAGGCAAACCCAGGAAACTGTGTATTTAGTCCAGCTGCCATTTATTGATGTTTATTTTTTTAACATGATATTTTGTAAGCAGTCCAAGTTGTTTGCTCTTGATGAATTTCTGCAACTTGCATTCTTATTGCTGCACATCATCTCTTGGAAAAACACTGTTTTTGTGGACGTGTCTTTTCCAGGGATTCCATAGGATCTAGAGACATACCACAAATAGAAAACCTTTACTTATGTAATGCAGTCGTTTGTTGTATGGAGAAAACTTAAGTGAACCCTGAGAATAATATCCTCCTGAACTTTGTACCTGGAAAAGTGCATGTGATTATGTGTGGAAGTGTAGCAGTATTAGAAGTATAGTATGGTGTTAGAGCAGCAGCAGAAAGTAGGAAGTTCTGAGTTTTTCCCCACAGCCGTTTCTTGGTAAGGCTGGCAAATATTTTAAATGCAATGACTGTGCTAAATCAGCTCAACATATAGCATTATTTTGAGATATCATCTCCTGGCTGATCATATCTGCTTCATTAATTACTTGAAGGATTGAAGGGTTTTTATTTATTTATTTGTTTGTTTGTTTGTTCATTTATTTATTTATTTTTCAGCAATTTGACTTCTTAATGTTATTATGTAGGTTAATGTATTTATTTCCTTCACAGGAACAGCATAGCAGCCTCAGCAGTTTGTGTTTTCAATTTGAGTGCCATAACTCAGACCTTTAATGGACCCTTCAAATACCAGGAGAATTCTCGCTCTGCTTGGCTTCCATATCCCAATCCTAACCCTAATTTTCAGGTATGGATACATGGGAGAAAATCAATATTTTATGTGAGCATTCCTCAAAGTACTGTATGGTTCATAAAGTATAAATCCAGTTTTGCACTGTTGTAGCCTAAGACCTTAAAAAAACACTGAAATAAAAAAAGTGCTTTGAAGACCCTCTTGTTTCAATGTATTTAATTTTAATTTATCCTTCCACAAAATAATTTGGATTGAAAAGCAGACGTACTTTGAAGGTTAGGAGTAAAAAGGCTTAACTTCAATCTTCTGTCAAAATAAAATATTATAGTTATCTGTCAAGGTGACATTAACTCCTGTCTGAAGTATGATCAAACTGCTATTATTTGTGTATTTGTGTTATTAGGACTTAAAAAATGGAATGGTGTCTGGCAGAAAAAAGAAAGTGAGAGGGTGGTAAAGGAGGAGTGGTCATAATTTTATTTATTTTCATGTGCAAGGTGGCCCATACTCCTTGAAGAGTCAGATTAAAAGAATCTGTGATATGTTCTGCCCCTCATTTGAATTTGTTGGCCTCAGAGGGAGCAATAATCTGCACCTGGCTGACAGTGTAAAATCAATTAGTCAAGGTGGGTCATTTAGAGGAACTCTACAAAAAGAAAGGGGTATTTCAGTACGCAGATATGCATTGTTTTCATCTTTTGCATAGTCACCACTCCTACTAGGACAATTTTAATGAGTGTGCTTCTTTCAAGAGAGATGGAAGAAAAAGCATCATTAATGTAGTGATTAACAACAATAGCTTTTCATCAAGATATTTAAGTGTAGTCACCTCTACCCACCTTTCACCCTCCCTTAATCTCAATGCAATTTCAGAAGTTCATGTCTGCTTCAGGAACAGCCTTCCCCAGCTTGTAAGAATCATAAGATCTATGCTAGCAGGAAAAAAATCACCCATTGGGGATTGTAGGTAATTTTAATTACTTCCTGATCTATGCAAATGAAGGAAAATAAGGCACAGGTTACAGGCTAGAGCCACATTACCTTTCCTAAGTAGTATGTTTGTCATCAGCCAAGTGACAAGATTCTAAGTACACCAGAAGCCTGCAGAAGAAGGCTGCATTTGTATACAGCTTTTCACCTGTTGTAGAAGTTCTTGTATTGTCAAAATAGTGATAGGAAGAGGGTCTAAGGCTAAATTTTTGGAGGAGAAAGCCTGAAAAAATGCTTTTATGTAAAATTTTTATCACCTTTCTGACAATGTACGCATATCTAATAAAACTTATTGAACTCTCCCTACAAACTTTGTATTAATGTGGTGTTAATTATTGTGAGAGCAGCCCCTACTGAATGGTACTTACAAAGAAAGATGGCAGCATGATAGCCGTGTAAAAGCAGTTTAAGTCTCTGCTGTACTTTTAGTGTATGTCTCCAAGTCCCAGTCAAGAGAGGTGCTGAAATTTTTTTTTTAGATACCTCGCTGATTGTAATACAGCTGGATACTTCATCTAATTTACAAGAACGGTGACTACAGTTGTATCATATCTCACTGAGCCACAAACAGCTTTGAAGGTAGAGCTGGGGTTAAAAGCTGTAATGTGGCCTTTTATAACACAATATTGAAGGCAATTGATGTTAACTGATCTTTAGGTATCTCTAATGATGTCCAGCTTCTCTTCTTTCGCCAATGCTGCTTTTTATTCCCTTGAATAACTTTCTGCTATGTATCTGGCTCCATAGCTGCAGCAGTGATGCTTACTAGAAGCTAGTCTAATGCTTAGAACTTTAACCATTTTCTGTAACTTGACTTTGTGACTTTGGAGTACACATCTCACATCTCAGTCATCTTAATTGACTGAGTCATTGGTTTCCTTCCAAGAAAGGACTTTTCTTTTGTAGAGTCCTTATGATAAAGGATAAGAAGTTCTGTTTGTTTAGTCCCAGAAGTAGATTTATCCTCTGAGTATTCACCTACTCTGTAGCAACAGAGAGACGTATGTGATTTGAATGAAGACTACTGCTGTGTAGATATAGTTACATCAGACCTTGTATTTCTGAGGCTAGATTGTATTAATGAAATATTTTCCATTTTAGAATACTACTGGAGTCCCAGTTTTGAGGAACGTTGTTTTCTTCTGAGATCATTACTTTTCTCTTTAGACAGGGCAATGTCTATCATAAGACCAAGGACCACTTGCACTTCAGTGTACTATGAGTATTGAGCTAGAATTTTTCCTACTTGATAGATCCAGACAACTTCTTGGGGGTGGTTTATTTTTTTCACTGGTCTGACATACAGGGCAAGTAACTGTTTCCTGCCAGTTGTTAATTTATCATTCTTCATCATCTGATCTCCCCATTATGAAATAATTTGTTTTTACTATTTTTAGCATTTGTGGATTTGGAAAAATTACTCAAATTTGGACTGAACACATGGTAATATTAAAAAAATAATTGGCATGGTTTTGCACACTATTATTTTGCTCATGCTGTAATTCATGGCATGATTTATGACATAGTAAAGCAGAATTTAAATGGTGACTTAGTTATGCCTTTCACATCACCCAAATATTTGATAAATGTTGTGAAGTAGTGCTTTACTTCTCTGATGCAACTATGTTTGAGTAAACATGTGAATGTATATATATTCCCATACATTAAGAAGCTTTCTCTTTTGTGTCCTCAACACGAATACGTTGAAATTAACTCCCACTTATTTTGCCTTGTTTAGTTGTGTTTGAAACTTTTTTATGCAGCTTGTGGATGTTCTCCTGTAAGAAAAGAACACAGTTTTCAGATTTAAAATATGGTCAGTTTTAAAGAAAAAAAAAAAGTCTTTGCAATGGATAATATTTCATAGAGCTCTGCACTGTCCATTTTTGCTACTTAAGACAGCGTCCTAAGAAGCTTCTAGAACTGCATGTTGTACTTTCACCTGGGATTCCTGTCAGAACCTGTCTGTATTAGGACTTGAGGTTTCCTTTGAAAATTTGTTAAGTCTTCAGCATTAAGGTCTTTGAAAATTATAAAGAAAACTAGTCAGAAAATCTGTTGCATATAGGTAATACCTTACAAAAAGAAAGGCCTTGTAAAAATATAGTTTAAGTCCCACTACTCTAGCTAAGCTAGCAGCTAGCTTCTAAGTTGCCATGTGAAAAAAATTATGAGAGTGAGAATCAGTTAGCACAACAATCTATTCTGGTAACAAAACCGTTCACACCTGCAAAAACAAGAAATCTATCCCATGGGAGTCAGTGAGCAAAATATGTAAACTATCGAGGAATAGAGAGATGTGATGGACATGTAAAATGCCATTTACTAACCAATGAATTGAGTGGCAAGAAAGTTATAAGCCAATTAGTGTAAAATGCGAGGTCTTCGAAAACTGTATAAAAATGGGCTGTAGCATTAAAGATTGGCTTTTCTGCATGAAGAAACTGAGTCCCGTCTGCTTGTATTACGACAAAAATAATTTGGTTTTCTGAATGGTAGTTTTTCTCCTTCCTGCCCTGTGAACATAGGATACAGCAAAATATTTCCATAATCCACTTGTGCTGGTCAGTCTGGTGCTCTTCCATATTGTTATTTAGAATTATTCTTTTTATTGTTATTATATATATTATATATATATGTATATATAGTTATTTTTACTTAAAATTAGGGAGCCTCCATAGTAGTGTCTTAGGAAAACTGAGCTTCCTGAGTCCTTGGACAGTCTGGGTAGCACCAAAATGGGACCTGAAAGTTGAATTTTACATTGTCATTACAAGATATGATCTTGCTTTTATTTTCTTGTGCTATAAATCAGAGAGTAAATCCATTGTTATTGTTGGCACATATAGTCATGCTACATTTCTGTTTTTACAGTGTGGCACCATGGACCAGGGTTTGTATGTAAATCTGACTGAGAGAAATCTTCAAGATGCACAAAAATTCTTCTTAATGCATGAGGTTATTCAACCAGTTATACCAATTCCTTACTTCATGGAAGACAACAGCCGATTTTCCCATGTGGTTGTGGATGTTGTGCAGGGGAAGGACATGCTTTTCCATATCATCTATCTTGCCACAGGTATGAAATTTCATTGCTGTGGTAACTGCAAAAGTTTATGAGTTCTTTGAGTTTTAGTGTTCTGTTAATTACTGTCGCTCTATTAGGAACAGCGAGAAGAATGACACAGACTCTCTAGGGAGTCGATCAGGAGAATTTCTCTCGGTTTATTGCTTTAGATCTTTTTTATAGACTGATACATGAAAAGTACAGAAAAGAAACTCTTATTGGCTAGTAAACTAACACATCACCATCATAGGTCAGTGGGATACACCACCCCTCGACCTTCTCTTGCAAGAAAGCAAGGAACAGACAAACAGCACCTGCAAGGCTGTTTTCTGTCTCTGAGGATTGTTTTAATTCCTCCCCATGATTTCCCAGGCCACTTTCTCAGGCAAGACTGAGAAATCTATGCGGCCTGCAATTTCCACAGGCACCGTGCTCTCTGTTTCACAGTTAGCATCCATAAATTACTTGTGAAATATATGTGCAGCACCTTGAATATCAGCTTTTCCTCTTTGACACAGTCACCTGTCTATCTTTTATATTTTCTGAGTAGATTAATTTAGCCATGACAATATGTTTTATGTTATTTTGTGAACTCCAGTTTTGGTGTCTGTTTCCTATTCTCCTTTGAAGCTGTGAAGTTTGTGTGGTCTTGAAGTAATCAAACATTGGAAATTTTACAAATGAGACTTTTCACTATCTTTTGTTCTTTTTACTTAGTTAAGGGTACAAACTTAAAATCCCAAGATAAAATTGTTTAGGACCCTCTGATAAAAATGTAACTTCATAAATAACAAATACAGATAATGCTATTTATATTTCTGAATTTTTTAACATGTGTATTTTATTAACTTTCCTTTTCATCTCATTTTTGAGATGTTCATTGTGTTGTGTTATACCCTGTCTTATTATTTGCCCATTTATATGTAAGCATAGCAGTGAAAGAAAAACAACCCTCCACCTTATATTGCTTTGGTTACAGCCATTGCCTTCTTGGTTCAAAATTTCAATCTTCTTAAAAATAACGAGGGTATTGGAGAACTGCTTTTGCAGAACAAGGATGTCCCCAGCTGAGACTGAAATACTAGATTGGACTACTATGTTCAAAGCTTCATGGTATAAAACTTAGGATAGTTTTTAAATACTTGGGCCTATGCACATTGATAGGGACTAGCTCGTCTAAGCAAAGGTTTGTTAATTTTCAGTTTGTCTCATTGTGCTCCTCAAAAGCTGGGCAGTAGCAGAAAAGCTTTTGATAGGTTAAAATGATGCTTGGATTTGACCAGTTCTAGTCAAAACAGTCTGGTGGTTGGTAAATCAGTTCATTTGAAGTTAAATCATGTCAATACTAAGTGGTGTTTGTATTGTACAGGCCTCCTGATATTTGCATTTCAGGCCAAACCTGAATTAAAGAATCATGCACTGATTTGGTTTTATATGAAGAGACTATCACTGCATTGTGGGACATTTACATTATTTACAGTCTTTGAAGCATCAAGAATAATGACTTTTTTCATAGTTCTGATTGTCTTCAGGTTTCAGTTTCCGTTGGTTGTGTTACATTTTACATTTGAGTCAGTAAATGAGGATCTAAAATTTTATGCTTCATGGCTCATTAATAAATTGTGTTCTGGAGTGATTCAGTGTTCTTTACATGCTGCTAAAAATATATATATTGCTCCTATGCTCTTTGTGATGTATGCTTGCCTTTCACTTTCATTCTTCTCTGTACATCTGGTTTTGACCATTCATGGAAGCAGGGAACTTATATTAGCTGGAGCTTTAGTCTAAATTCATCTCATGATTTCCTGTAACTGGACAGTATGTGTTTTATAAGTGTGAGAAAGCATATGATAAAGCCCCCCCCATTCTATTCTTGCAATTTTCTTGATGTAGTCAATTCTATTTCACATGTATTTCACTGAATCACAGTGGATTTTGTTAACATTTCTTCTATCCCAATTGAGTGTAAGTGTTAAGACTTATTTTCTAAGAAATATTAATACTCACTTTTGGTAGAATTTGAAATTATCACACTTTTATATACAAATATCACAGGTAGAGTGTATAAGCATAGTTTGAAAATTTGAACAATTTTTTAAAAAATACAAAATTACACTGTAATTTATTTATATATTAAAATTGTAGGAGAAAGGTGGTACTTTGGCTTCTTTGGGGTGCAGATCATAATTTTAATTTCATTATATTGTTGATATTGTGGCATCTTATTTCTCCTAAGCCCTGCATCTTATTTCTCCTGAGCCTTTGCTTACGTAGAAACTGTGGAGTAGTTAGCAGTGAGTTTTCGTCATAAAGTGAATATGGTAAAAGATTACTGAGAAAAATGCCACTACTTCTGTACACAGAAGTAACTAAACTAACAGAAACTAAAAGGCAGCAGCCTTAACTTTGAAAATAAACAATAGTTTTGAAAACAACCCAAGTTTAAGGCTTTTGAATTTCTACAGTGTCCAGCTTTACTCCCACATAAAATGTCCTCTACCCCAAGCTCCTAACACCATAGAGCAGGTGTATATTTGGGAGAGATGAAAGACCGGGCTGACAGTTACTACCAGTCTGAGAAATGTTGTTATATCTTTCCTGATTTAATTTATTTGCATTATTAAAAGTTGTGGTAAATTAAATTTGGAATTGAATTTTTACCACAATGCTCCATCTTCAAAAAAGAGACTAAGGAATAAAAGCTGACAAGCAGAAAAGGCCCTGGGGATGCTGGCCAATAGCAACAAAACATGAGCCAGAGTGTGCCCAGGTGGCCAAGAAGGCCAAGGGCATCCTGGCCTGTATCAGCAATGGTGTGGCCAGCAGGACCAGGGTGTGATCTTCATCCTGTACTCAACCATTGGTGTGGCTGCACCTTGAAACCTGTGTTCAGGCCCTCCAATACATTCAGGTGCTGAGGGTGGCCATCGAAGGGACACATAGCTGGTGAAGGGTCTTGTGAGGAGTGGCTGGGGGAGCTGGGATCATTTAACCTGAAGAAGAGGAGGCTCGGGGGAACATTATCACTCTCTACAACGGCCTGAAAAGAGGTTGTAGCCAGGTCAGGGTCAGTCTCTTCTCACAAGTAACAAGCAATAGGACCAGAGGAAATGTCCTCCAGTTTTGCCAGAGGAGATTTAGATTTGATACTAGGATGAATTTCTTCATTGAAATAGTATTCAGGCATTAGAACAGGCTGCTTGGGGAAGTGGTGGACTCAGCATCCCGGGAAGTATTTGAAAGACATGTAGATGTGGGACTTAGGGACATGGTTTAGTGGTGGATTCATCAGTTCTGGATTAACAATCAGACTTGATGATCTTAAAGGTCTTTTCAAAGCTAAACAGTCTATGATTCCATCACCTGGGGAGCAACAGTCTAGTGGACATTCCATCCCTGGGAAAGTCAAGGAGCACACCTCCTTGGAGCACACTTCTCTGGGCACATGATGGAGAAAAAGGTGATTTGGAGCATTCAGCATGGATTACTCAAGGATTAAGCTCATCTGAAAATGTAATTACTTTCTGTATTAAAATGACTGGATTTGTGCATGAGGAGAAAATAGTACCTCAATTTTAGCAAGACTTTTGACACTGTCTCTCTCATTATTCATATATCCAAATTAGGATATAGGGTCCATATGGGTGGGCAGCTGGATCTATAAAACCTGCTAGGATGTCAGGCTCAGAGGGTAGTTTTAATGATGTATAGAAATAGTGATGTATAGAAATGATAAGGATAATGTATAGTGATGTATAGAAATGATAAGGATCCAAGTACTGTCCTATTCAACTTTTTTTTGTCATCCTGAGACTTAAAGCCTTCCGATAATGTTTTCATGTTTATAGAACTTTCATGGGAAAGCAACTAAAACTAGGAAAATATTAACAGAAATCTTTAAGTCTCAGGGTGACATCTCACCCTTTCTTCTTAAAAAAATAAAAGAAAAATTACCAATATTCTAAACAATCAGAAAGGAAAATAAACAATGTTCTAAACAATCAGAAGGCTTTAATTTCAGGGTGATATCTCACCCTTTCTCCATTACAAAAAAACAAAACCAAAAACTTTTTCAGTGTCTGCTTGTGGAGGAGCCATCGGGGTGATCACTCACGTCTGCATCTGAGTCATCATCCGATGGCATCCATTTGATGACTTTCAATTTGGTCACAGATTCTGCCTATGTGGCCGACATAGCCCAGCAGTTGGGTCATTCAGTTTTGAAGGAAATCAGTAATCCTGACTTGTTTCATTTACTGAAGACCTTGTGGTATGCCATTCAGGCCCAGGTGCATCCGTACTATGTTCTGTATGTGAGCAGTCATACCAATTTGCCAGGGTTCATTGCAGAAGGTAAGGTGTGGGCTGACAAGTTGGCTAACCCAGAGTGGGTTGCGACTCAGGCTACTATGCTTGCACAGGCCAAGGCATCGCATCGGTTTTTCCACCAGAATGCATATACTTTTTCAGAAGCAGTTTCAGTTGACATCAGCTGAGGCCCATGACGTTGTCAAGTCTTGTGATGATTGTAATGCACTTGCTGTGCCTTTGCTGGCATGGGTAAACCCCAGAGGCCTTAGGGCCTTGGAGCTTTGGTAGACAGATGTCGCCCAAGTTGCCAAGTTCGGCCAGCTCCGGTATGTGCATGTCAGTGTGGACACTTTCTGCTCTGCAATGTGGGCTTCTGCTCACACAGGAGAAAAGACCTGCGATGTAATTGCCCACTGAAGGCAGGCCTTTGCCGTCTTAGGCATACCTTCTGCTGTGAAGACCAATAATGGTCCTGCTTACACCTCTCAGAAGGTGCAGCAGTTCCTGCAGCTGTGGGGTGTGTCACACAAGTTTGGTATCCCTCATTCTCTGACAGATCAAGCTATTGTAGAATGTCATACTATTGGGAATGGCTAGGAGCATGACACGGACTCTCTTGTGAGTTGAACAGGAGAGCGAGGTTTATTACCTCAGATCTTCTTTTATAGACCGATACGAGAAAGTACAGAAAGGTAAAACTCTTATTGTTAGTAAACTAACACATTACCATCATTGGTCAGTGGGGTATACCAACCCTCGACCTTCTCTTGCAAGAAAACAAGAAACTGACCAGCACCTGCAAGGCTGTCTTCTATCTCTGAGGATTGTTTTAATTCTTCCTTATGATTTCCCAGGCCACTTTCTCAGGTGAGACTGAGAAAGTTGCGTGGCCTGCTTTTCCACAGGCACTGTGCTCCCTGCTTTTGCTCATATTTAGCATCCATAGTAGAACGTGCTCATGGTACACTGAGTTCTACAGAAGCAAAAAGAGGGAATGCAGGGTGAAACCCCACACAGTCAGTTGGAAAAAGCTTTATATACCCTCAATCACCTCACAGTGCTGCAGAACTCCAATAACCCAGTCATGCTGAACCATCACCTTTCATTGCGGGCTTCGGATGAGATGCATCAGCCTCAAGCGAAGGTTCAAGTGAGGAGTTTAGTCACCAAACAGTGGGAAGGTCCCTATGACCTTATTGCTTCAGGGCACGGGTATGTGTGTGTATCCACAGATACTGGGGTATGCTGGGTACCTGCAAAGTCCATTCGTCCTGACCTGTGACTGCAAAGGAAAAATCCAGCCAATGGGCAAGTGACCAAATTGAAAATCATCAAATGGATAGGCCATCGGATGATGACTCAGAGGCAGATGACGTGAGTGGTCACCCTGATGGCTCCTCCACAGGCAGACACTGAAAATGTTTTAATTTTTGTTTTTGTGATGGAGAAAGGGTGAGATATCACCCTGAAATTAGAGCCTTCTGATTGCTTAGAACATTGTTAATTTTCTTTGTTCATTTTTCTTTTTTAAAGGAGAAAGGGTGAGATGCCACCCTGAGACTTAAAGTTTTCTGATAATGCTTTCCTAGTTTTAGTTGCTTTCCCATGAAAGTTCTATAAACATGGGTTGTTTATCATGTTCCTTCTAAGAAACGTCTTTTGATGGATGTTTCACATGACCAGTGTGCTTGGGAAGGTGGTAACTTGATTGTCCAATCCCTGGTCATTGTCGAGAATCTATAAATACTGGAGTCAGAGAATAAAGTGGCCTTTTTCCTTTTCTAACACTGAGAAACATTTGTGTGAATCATTTTGTGTCCTTTAGTGACATTTTTTAATCAATGACCTGGAGGAGGGCAAGGAGCACACTCCATCATGTGTACAGGTGTGTGACAGTTTTAAAGCATTAGCTAAAAATCAGCAGAAAACTTACTCATTTCTTGCTGTGAGATATGCATTAGGAGAAGGGAAAAACAGGCTTAAAAGGAATAAAGGAAGTTTATTAACAAAACTACAAGAATAAGAAACCAGAATACAACCTCCAGAAACCCTTTCTCTCCACTACTCAACCATTCCCTTGTCTAACTGACAACGTAGAGACAAAACCTGGTGGTTAAAACAGTACCAACTATACAATAGTCTTTCCATCAGTCTTTTTAGAGAGAGGAGATCTCTCATGTCATTTAATGGAGAGTTCTCCACAAGCAAACAGTTTTTCTCATGGCTTTTCATTTCCATGATGCCAGCCATCCAGAAAACTCTGCTATCATGGCTTCCTCCCATTTTCACACCACTCTGATATGTATTCATGGGCCATGAACTCAAGGAGTATTATTTTAAGGATGAGTTATTCAAAGGCAAAGGTTCTTTTCATCTGTCTCTGTGATCATCTCTGGGAACTGAGATTTTCTCTTTTTTTCTCTCTGGGGGCCAAGGGTCTTCATCAACTCTCACTTCTCTCTCTCTCTGTTCCAGCATCTCATGGGACACAATGACTCCACCATCTGCTCAGCTTCATCAATGAGTACCTTTGCTCAGACCTACACTTTGAAATACTTCATTCCCCCAAAATACTCTTTCATGAATTAAAGGAATTTTTCAGGTTGATCACTCTCTTCCCCTTTCTCTGGAAAGGGATTAAATCTGCAGGTCTCATCTGGGTAGTGAAAGGGTTAAAATCTGGCTCAAACTGTGGCAGATTTCATGGTGTCGGATTTCAGCTTGGCAGCCCTGGAAAGACAGCAGACTGGTTTCAACTTGGAGCTGTCTGTTCGGGCCCTGGGGGCGAGCAGCTGTGGCCTGCCCCAGCCGAGGGCTGGGGCCACGGGAGAGCCTGTCCTCCTCTGGGAAAGGCTTCAGCCACCCCACTGGAATAGGACCCAGAAGGCTTCCGAGAAAAGCTGCAGCAGAGCCCGGCCCCAGCCTGGGGCCAGAGGGGATCACCACAGGCTCCATCCCCCGCCTGAGTCGCAGGAGGCTGAGCCCAGACCCCGCCGGGCTACACAGGCCTGGGGGCAGGGGAAGTGGGAGCCAGCTGGAGTTCTGTTACCTTTCAAAGCTGGAAACAAAGAGAGACAGAAGTTCCTGGGTTTACGTTTAAAAGGTGGCATTCACAAAAGTGATCTTACTTTTCAGTGGTCCAAAACTGCTGTCAGTTCTCAGAAATGGCCAGCTATTGGCCAGGTCTCAGGCAGAGAAGAAACTCCCAGGAGCCACTCTCTCAAAGCCTTCATTTCCATGTTTTCTACTTTTTTTTTTTTCCTAAATGCCAAACCATCATAAGGTGACACCCCACTAGGATACCAGTAGTTACACTGGAGGATATGCCATCCAAAGTTCTTAGGCATGCTGAAGGGATGCCATCACTGCAAAGACAGCCAGTAGCATCTTGGGCTGTATTATCAGGAACACAGCTAGGAGATCAAAGGAGGAGGTTGTTCCCCAGTTTTGGCCTCCCCCAATTCAAGAAGGACATGGATAAAATGGAGCAAATTCAGTGGAGTGCCACCTTCTGTTGGGGGCTGGAGCACCGTGCCTTAGAAAGGGAAGCTGAGGGAGCTGGCCTTGTTCGTCCTTGAGGAGAAAGGCATTTTGCGGGGCAGGATGCTGGTAAACGTCCTGCTAATACCTGCAGGGAGTTTACATGGAGAATGGTGACATGCTCTTCACACTGGTGCATGGTAGGAAGACAATGGAAAACAGGCAGAGAATTTCAGACTGGATATAAAGAAAAAACTTTCTCACTTCTAGGACAGTCAAGCAACAGGCTGTGCAGTCTCCATTCTTGGAGGTTTTTGAGACCAAACAACATAGTCTGTTATAGCTAGCTGTCTTTTGAGCAGAAGGTTGGACTTAAGACCTTCTGATCTCTTCTCCAACCTAAAATATCCTGTGCTTATAGTATGCCAGTATTGTTGGTTGGTCTAAATGGCATTTTTATTCAACACTGTAATAATAGATGTCATTGTACTTCCTACTGCCTGAATGAAAGTGCTTTCAACTCTGATGTTAGTTCTGTCATTAAGCAATTTGCACTTAGCAGTGTGAAGCAGGATGGACCCAAACCATGCTGTGAGAGATGTACACCAACTTTTGTAGTTATAATTCATTCCAATTTTCTGCAAAAAATTGTATTTTAAAATGCACAAAGCTTCAGTGGAAAAGTAGGCATACAGATTGGATTTAATAAAAAATTAATGTTCTGCTGTCTTTGTTATTCAAAGCAAAAATCACATTTTTTTTTAAACATGTGGCCAATAGTTAAGAGAAAATTCTCTCACCTACCCACCCTGTTGTTAGAATACAACTATTACAGGGGAGAATAATCCTGGGAGTATAAAAGTACAATCTAATTTCATTATATCTTAAATAGATGTAGTATTACTGGTGTAGTATTACTTTAGGAGAGACTGAGAGTAAGGAAAAAAATGCATTAATCTGCTGAGTCAACAGTTTTAATTTCCTAAACCTTTACCAAGTCATCATTCAGCTAGGAGATTCTGGTATGCTTGGGCTTAAGAGCTACTGCTTATATAAAAAATATACTTTGGTAATTTGAAGAAACATTTTAATCTTTCACTGTACTAGCTTCTAACACAGAATGAAGGGTTATATCAATTCCTGCACATGTTGTGCTGCTGGCTTTAGGCAAGAAGAAATCCCTGGAACAATTTCTCACGATTTAAAAAGGAAGATCAAGAAAATCATGCATGGGTGTTCTGAACTAAAAATCATCTATAAGACTGCATGGAACGCAGAGCAAGCTATAGAAACACTAAATATTCTTAAAACTCTTTAAGTTTGAAAGGCATCTTTCTTTGTAAAAAAAAAAAAATCCAATCAATATGTCATAGTTTGTTTCCCTCCCTTTTGTCCCTTCTCCCCTCTCTTCATAATTCTTTCCTCCATTTTATTTCTTTTCTACACTGTCAATGCCTAGGTGTTTCATGGTTTAAAAATGTTGCTGATATGTTTTTTCAAAATAGGATGCTGCAGAAAGAGGAGGTAGCCCTTATTCATAGAACTGTTTCAAAATTTATTTTCACTCAAATGAAAAAGAAAAATTTGAGGGCATTATGAACATATAATTAACTTGGGAGTTCAGGAAAGATAATACTTGCACTCTCTGGTGAAAAACTTTAAAAACCATCCTTAAAAACTGCTTGGTGGAAAAACTCCTGTGTTTCTCCTGTGCTTCTATCCCACTGGACAGAGAATGTCCCCTTTGTATCCTGAGTAGAAATGGTATATGCCCAGTGGTAGATCTTAGTTACTGGGATTTATAGTACGTCAAAGATGAAATTAGGGTATAGAAAGAAAGTATGAAACCTGAAGAAAGATTTATTGTTAGCTACATTGCATGTCTCTAAAGAGTGGATTGTTCACAGAAGTGAACCACAGTTTTTATGCCATAAATCTAGTTTTTATCTGAGGTTTAAAGGCCACTGGAGGATGTTACAACAGGTTTCCAATAAGTTCTAAAAATTGCAGGTAGAAATGCAGAGAATAATTATAAAAATAATTCTGATGAAACACATACAGCAATTAGAATGAAGAAGTAAGGAGGTTTCATGAAGAAATTTCAAAAGATTTTTGGAAAATACAGATCGAATTTTCATACATTTGCTTTTAGAAGAGTTGAGACAGGTAGTAAATCTCCACAAACGTTTTTTTCTCATGAAGGCCTGAAACTAAACTAGTCCCAACCTAATGAAGAGATTTGGAAGTTTGCTTGAAACTCAGTTTGGGAATGCCATCATAACAGTTTGTATTTCTTCTTTTTGTCTTGCTAGATGGGAGTTAACTGATACAAAGTTATAAATCAAATACTCCCTGATTTGATTCTTCTGTGATTTTTGTTACAGTTCTATCTTTTACATTTTGATTTGTAATCAGTACACTACATTTTTTTCTAGGAAACAACCCAAGGTCTTAGCCAGAAAAAAGGTTGTGTGTGTTGTTACTTAAAAGTCTCTGATGAAATACTGTCATTTTCCTGGTAGACTACAGCTTCTAATCAAAGTGTGCAGCTTTCACAGTTTAATATGCATGGTGTCAGGAGATATGTAGTATCTGTGTGCAGTTGCCAACCTGAAAGTTTTAAGCAAAAATATGTGCTTATATATGTTTCATACATGGTGAAGAGAGCAACAAAGCTGGCTGCATTTTTTCCAATTTGGTGCTATTCCTGACTGCATTAAATGAATTGAGGTTCTTGGAAGTAATCTATAGAAAGGAGATACAGACTTCATGTCAGTTAAGAACCATTTTCTTTGTCTGGAAATTACAATATAAATGCAGTAATAATAAGGACCAAAGTAGTTGTAATTCGAGTCAATGCAGTAATAATAAGGACCAAAGTACTTGTAATTTGAGTCAGAAGTCAACTGTTAAAGTAATAAGTAGTCTATTTGTATGTATTAATTCTTTCTAACTGAAAACCAGAAATAGTGGAATCAGAGTAGAGATGAATAATAAGCATCTACAGGCATATACACTGTGGCACTGGTATCACTTTCTAAAACTCTTTCTTTTTGTTGTTAGAGAAAACAGAGTTGTTTTGGTTTTTATGCCATTGTTTGACAAAAGTATAGTGTGCTTTTACAGAGTTGTAAAGCACATTTGCAGTGGTTTTAAAACTATTTCCCCATAACTTGTTACCTTCTGGCCTTATGCAATACCATTTTAAGAAGCTTTAAGCAAGGATGCTCATCAGTTATTTTGATGGAGAAATCAATCTGGTGCATGTTGGAAGACACCAATCCTAATAGCAACATGGTGATCTTGATTATCATTGATTATTTTCAAAAAGTCAAACAGCGAACCATAAAATCAATAACCTTACTCTCTTCTGCTTTTGCAGTGGCACCTATCTCTGATAAAGGAAGACCCTAGCTGAATTCATACTTTGTTAATATTATTAATCTTTTCAGGAAACATTTTGCCCCAAGTTTCAAAAAAATATGTAAAAGATTGCATGGTTTTGTCGTGAAGTGTTTAATAATCACTCTTGGATTTATCCTTGCTTTTCTAAGAAGGCTTGCTGTATATTTCTGCTAGCATGTTTATGTTATTTTCCATGTAGAATATCTCTAAAGGCAAAGAAGGATAATTCAAACCTTTGTTGCTTTTCTATGTAATTTAAACAAAGTAATGTTGATTTTTCTCTGCCTTATGTATTGTGTCATCTGTACTGGGCAAAGTGGTTTTAAAATGGTACTAAATGAGAGTGGCTACATCTAAAGTCAGGGCTACAGAGTTATAAATGATACTGTGGAGCTCCAGAGGACCAAACTGGGTTTTTAAAATCCAGTTTTTGAAGTCCAGCAGTACTGATTTCTCTTGGTTTTATCACTGTGTATAGAGATAAATAATTCTGCCAGATCCAGTTGGTGAGATTTCTTAATAAATAGATGGCTCTAACTAGACATGGTTAAATTATTCATTGAGAGGAATTTATATATGAGAATTGTAGCCCTTTATTTGGTTCACAAATTACCCAGCACTTATTCATAGTAATTTTTTGTTGTTATAATCAACCCATAAATAGATCATGATTTTGATTAGTTTGTTGATGCTATTTCCTCATAGAGTTTGTTCATATTTTAGTTATCATGTTCATGAATTGCCTGCTGCAAGTAGATGGTGTTCTGTTTTCTTGAGGGACAAATTTAAGAAGCCCTTTTTTTTCTGTTAGCAAATTATCATTATGTTGTTATAATTGCCCAGCTCTGTCAGATAAAGACTATAAATAAATGTGCAAAGAACATATGGTGTCTGCACTTCTGTGCTGCTGCTAGAAATCAGAATTGCTGGAAGAAGAAGCTACTGGCTGAAGAACAGCTGGCTCTGTTTACATGGGAGTAAGATTAATGCATGGGCCAGGGAGGGAAACAGATCATAAAGAGCTGGAGACAAAGTCTCAACCGTTCATTAAAAAAGAACAACTCCTCTTTATCATAGTGATACTGAGATTTCAAGTCCTGTTTAACTACTTTATAAGCTTAGAATGGCCAAGTAGCCTTTCCTTCTTCCTATTTTTTTTATATTTTGAAATACCACCTCTTCTTCCTGAAGGAGAAACTAGACTTGACAACTCTAATGTTCATTTATTATTTTAATGCACAAAATGTGAACCTGTGAGCAAGAGAGGTATCTTACATGGTGCTCAGTGTTGTCCCGCTGTCTTGAAAGCTAAGTTCTATTATGATCTACACCTACCTTCAAAACTGTCATTTTTCCCCAATACATACATTACCAGTCAACAGGCTTGGTCTTAATTTTGGAAACAGTGCTGGAATTAGCCTTATTTTGGGGTGAAATTTGATCTTTGTACCAACTGTGTATCCCTTATGTGAGTATACAGTACTCAGGACTCTTCCTGAGAGATGTGGGGAAGAAGCTTTTCCTTTGCAGGGACTTGAATTTGTCACATGTTGCTGAAACTTCTTTAGAATATTCTTCAGGGCCTTTTACTTGTAAAAAAAACCCCTTTCTTTGAAGGTGGACATGCATAGAAGTGACTCAATAAACACATGCCAACTAAAGAAAGTGGTATAGTTCAATCATGGGGAGAAAGAAATGTTCGAACCTTACATGAAACCCAACTTTGACCCTAAAAAGCCCTAAGTTGGATCACAAGTATTTTTCCATGATACAGGCAAGATTTAGTGGGAGCTGTCAGGATATTCTAATGAACTCCTGGTTTTGTTGATGTTTAGGAGCTTCATTCTGCATCATTTTCCTGGTAAACCTCAATAAATCCAGAGGTTTATAACCAATTTACAAGCAGTGGCACTAATAATCATTAGGATTATTTTCCCCTTTCTCTTACCTAGCTCTGGTCAAAGGACATGGCAAATCTTAACAAGTTAAAGAGTTTCTCAATAAAGATATGCTTTATTTACTTTGTTACGTGTCTTGTAAGTCATCAAAATGTGAAGAATATAATTTTGTGGTATTTGTGTGAATAGTCCTGTAATCTGAATGTTATATCACAAAAGATGTATTTGGTTCCATGCATTTTACTGTCATCAAATCACTGTGTAAGAGTCACAATATTTGGAGGAAAGAGTTATTTGTTTACAGATTCATTCTTCTAACTTTTAGAATTTTTTATTTTTCTTTCTTATCCCATAAACCCTGGAAATTTGGTTCTATGGCTACAAACCTTTTGGAGGAATAGCAATGACTGCAACCAGAATAGTGCTTATGTCACCTGCCTAGGAAATACACAAAGATCTTCAACTAACAAGCTATGCAAGACTTGCTGGTTATTGACAGATATCCTGGCTCCTAGACCATTGTATAAAGAATACAGTGTAACATGATAGTATGTATTGTATACCATTGCTATGTACTATGGCTATGGTTACTTTAATATAGTAGGGAGAGTAATGAGATTAACAACTTCTGGTGGGAGGTTCTGAGATTCTTTTCTCTAATTCCAAGTTTGTTTCTGTTTCTTGTCCATTTAATTATTAATTTATTTATTTAATTATTTACTATGATTAGGAAAAAAATCAGTATCATTCTTTCCTTCTGTATTTCTCAGCAAAAGATGTGTTTTATGCTGAAATTGCTGCTGAGGTTCCATATGGATATATGTACTGGATTTGACTGATATAGGGACTGAGCCATGGGGGCATGTGCTATGCAAACAACAAATGAGTTTGAGTAGAGGATAGTTCCTTCAGTCAAGCTGGTGATGCTTCTGAATCCATACAGTAGTCAGTTCTCTTTCTGACACTTCCTGTGAAAACAACCACATACAACTCAGTTAAGAAATCAGGCAAGGTATGTGTTACTATCTGAGAAACAGTTTTCTCCACTTTTGCATCTAAATGCTTCTTTGATCTGGGCACTGAAAATTTTATTCAATGGGAAAGCACTACCATATTCATAGCATGTGTTGAGTCCTACAAGGTATTTATTGTTTTGATGGCACAAAGTAAGGCAATAAAAAATAATAAGAGGAGTAAGCACTCCCTGTCCAGTCAGTTCCAATCAGAGTTCATATATCTCAACTTTGGAAGACTGGCAGGGATCCAAGGCCTCTATTGGATAGTATTTTTTTCCTTTGTGCACAGTGTAGCATTCTTCACTGCTACTCTTACCTACTCTACTGCTTTAGTTAGAGGTAACACAGCTCTTCAGAGGTGTTCAACTCCATTATCTGATAAGTCCAGTCCTAAATATTGTTTAAATGTTTTAGAAGAGCTCTTCAAAACTGGAATTCTTTCTCTTCATGAGAAGTTTATGGGAAATTAATATAGACTTCTTTGTTTCATACTCAGTTGCAGCAACCAGTCCCCAGAAACAACCTTATAGTTTTCTTTCTTTCTTTCATTTTTAGAATCCAGGATATTGAAATTGCACATCCCTTGACAAATGTAATGTTTCCCATTTAGAATCATAAGAATTCTTGTGTCTTTGCCTCAGGGCTTCAGGTTTTGAGTGTGTATGTGTTATTTTTAGTGCAGTAAAACTGGATATTGCCAAACAAAAAAAAAAAATAAATAAATAGGGACTGTAATATCAATATATTGCCAAATGGGCATTCTATGGGGTAGGTGTTATTCACATGTACCTCTTGATATTGCATCTGTTTAGTTATCATCTAACTGTACTTAGGGAGTAAAATTTTGGGAATAAAAGGGTGTTGTCAGTCACAGTCTTCTCAGCTAGTTGTACCTGAACTGCTGCCTAGCTCATCCTAGTTTATGTCTGAAAGTACAAACTAGGTAACTCACTATCTAGTGAGTACAGCCCTAAGCAGCCCTTACATAATTGTTTCTTCTGATAGTGTTGGTTTAAAAGGAGGATTAATATGCAAGAGACCAAAACATTTGAGACTTCTGAAGACATCTGATGGGAATCTTGGTACTGATAGTCTCACAGAACATGCTTACAGGTCAATATGCATATTGACAGTATCTGTTTGATTCAGATGTAGTAATAAATGTACAATCAATACTGATAAATATGTACAATTTTGTTTTGTCTGTAGGTTTGGTGCCCCCAAATGTCTATGTAATGTTGAATGTGACATTGTTGAAATCCATTCCCTTCCTAAGCTGGAAAAATGTGTCTTTTTATATGCAAGTTATTTTAGTGTGATGCAGGACAAAAAAGTGTTTTACTGGCCATCTTTGGGAATGCTGATACCATTTTTCATGATTCTTGGATTTATTTTTATTACTGAGTACTTCTGTAGATAAAACTTGGGTAATTTAAATAAGGAATCAGAATAAGAATATTGTTTGGTAAAATCCAGAAACGTTTTCTTGATGTTGTTAAAAATCATGCCTTGATCTACATAGCCTACTTGACATTTCCTTACACCTCCCCAAGGAAAGAAAAGATAAAGAGTGTGAGGTACTAGAGCCAAGCTTGAAATTCTTGTCCATCATCTCTTTGCCAAGTCTGGAGAAAGAGCTTTCTTTTCCCCTGCTCATTAAAGTCTCATCTAGAGAGTTTATGCTGTAGTTTTAGCCATATCCTCTCTGTTTAAATATCATTTTTTAAACCAATGGCAGTAACTAAAGTATTGTTATTCACATTTTAATATAACTTCCCGAAGGGGTTAGAAATGGTGATACCCTGTATAGGGACATGATCAAGTAGCTATGCATTGAGAAAACTGGATGCATTTCTTGGGGATTATTCTCTGCAATAAACACATCAACAGAAGACAGAAGGGTCAGTCTGCTGATGACATCATCTGGATGGCAACGACATTTGTTAGGGTAGGTAGTGCTGAGGTTTAATTCCTCAAAATGTTCAGAGGAATTTCATAATGCTCAAAGCCATTTCTTGCAGCTCCTTTTTGAATGGTTCATCCAGGAAAGAAGGGGCTGGAGTGAATGGGGAGGAGTCCTTCCAAATCCGCTCTCTGGCACTTTTTTAGTATGCATGCAGAGCACAAAGTTCATGTGGTCATGCAGTTATGAAACCAAGTAGGTAGAGAATTCAGCTAGAGAGATTATGCCTTGTTCCCTGCTCCAAGGACTATTAAAATATTTTTCCAATGACTTTTTAATTAACTTCCAAAAATATCCCTAAGGACATGGAAGTAACCTATTCATTGCAGGGTACAAAAAAAAAATTGTTTATGATTTTTCTTGGCTGCAACTGAGACTTTTCTGTCTTTGGTTTGACTGTCTCCTAAATACTGAGGGACAATAAAGTAACTACCTGTCACTGTTTTTGTCATGGAATCAAGTCAGTGGCCAAGCAAACAGTGTAACAAAAGAAGTTTCAGTAGGGAAATGTACCTGTTAAAGTAATGGTGATTATGTATTGTTATAGTTAAATGAAATAGCTTCACAAAAACTGAAGTTTCACATTTTAATATTTTTCACTTTAGGTGGTATTACTTTTTTGAATACCAGTTTCACACATGAAATCTAGAGAAAAAAAGTTGGCAATTGAATCCAGTTTTCACAAGTCTTCAAATTGTTTGATAAAAGAAGTTTCTTTATTATAATTATTCTTTATTTAATCTTTACCAAAACTTTTAAAATTGAAAAATAATTAGATGAGATTGCAAATAAAAGATCAATAGAAGATACCCCTTCATAGAGTCTTAAAAGAGATAATGATTTATCTCAGCAAGTAAAAGGAATGTATCACAGAATGAAATATTAATAAATATTCTCTTATCAACTATAATCTGTTAAGAAACTGTAGCTGCTATAACATTCGCTTATAGGTATTCTAGAGACACATTACTTCTTGATGGAGTGTGTGAACTGTTATGGGCAGGTCAGTCTTCAACTTAGACAAAATATGAATTTCTATCTTATCCCTAAGTCACATCTTTGGCAAGCTGAAAAATCTCTATAAGATTGGAAATAGAAGTAGTAGATTAAGGGGGGCCAGTGAGCATGATTCATTATATATATATATAGAGAGAGAGAGAGAGAGAGAGAGAGAGAGAGATTGTTGAAATTACTTGGTTTTGGTCAGGCAAGAAAAAACATCTGGTCTAGATCTAGGAAGGGTAAAACTTTGACACTAGAGTATCTGAGAATCAGTCTAATAATCTGAGATAGTTTAATTTTCTTTGTGAAAGAAGCAGACATAATTGATGGGGTGACTGAGACATGTAATTCAGCACATACTTGTTATTTAGTATAGGTCTTTGCTTGGTCTTGTCCAGAAGACTGAGGAGTTAGAAGCTCCAGTTTGAGGAATTAGAAGTTTCAGCTTTGTAGAAATAGTCTTCCAAAAAGAGATATACCTGCTTGGTTTAAATGCCAGTTGCTTCATGTCTTAGTCTCAGAGAGATCTGAATTTCTGTTTAGAGCTTGAATTCTCTATTTGAAAAATTTTTGAATGAGTCTGACTGGACTTGTATTTAAATTCCAATTTGAGGCATGAAATGGCTGCCAAGGAAGGGTACAAAAATTGTTCTATTTCCTAAACTTTTTGATTCATCAAATATCCTACTAGTGAAAATGTTATTTATACCAATTTTACTGCTTTACTTAATGGAGCAGTGGGTATTTTCTGTCCTAAAGGCAGGTATTTAACTCCTTGCATGGTAACTAGTGGAGGAAAGCTTTGCTAATTCAACTGCAAACTGACTATATCCTTAATGCTTCTGAGACACTATAACACATGGGAATGAAATCTACAGGGGACCAAAGTATTCTAAAAACTATTGTATGTTTACAAACTTTTCCTCTGGAAAACAGTGAAGAGAGGATTGAGATGATGATTCTCCTGATTTCCATTGATATTACATCCCAAAATTGTTCTATTTTAAAATGGAAAGAATTTTTTTAGAATTTTATTTTATTTTTTTTAGAGAGGAAATTTGTTCTGCAATCATTATTGGGCTACATGTTATTAATTTGTATGTTGTTTCTGTCCTCCCAGACACATGGCTTTGAAGAAAGGTCTTTATTTTTTAATAACTAGTACCTGGATCAACACTTTTTTATTCAAAAGGTTCTTTAAGGCAATAGTTCAAATTTCTGTGTAGAAAGGATAGCCCATAAGTATTCCCTTCATAAAATAAATATATATTAAATTTTGACATACAACCATGTGAAAGTCCTCTAGTTGAAGAGGTACAATTGAATTTCTCTCAGAATAGCCACTGAAGCTTAAGAAGCTTGCTAATAATTTTAGAAGGTATGCAAATGCTTTTTTGGTTAAAATTGCTCCTTTCAGATTCTTAAGAGTGGATAAATGAGTTAAATTATCTCCCCTGCATGGAAGATGCAGGGATGCATCTTCTGGGGATGTGCAATAAACCAGCAGACCTCCTTTGTTGACAAGCATTACCAAAAATGTATCTCATTTCAGTGTTTATTTAAAATAATTTCCAATACTATAAGGACAAACATCAATATTTACTTGAAATACAATAGGAAAGAGGGAATATGAAGGAGTCAGAGCCAAAGACAAAAAACATAAATCTAAAATATTATGTTTGCTTGCTTTTTATACACTATCATTCAAAACTGCTGTCATTGGATCCAAGAGTTGGAAAACAAGACTGCACCACATTGCAGAAATACTCAGGGCCTTACCCAGACAAGAATAACTTAATATAGAGTATTTCTGTTTTTCTTCTACTGCTTCCAAAGCTCACTTCTGAGAGTCAAACCTTTCCCATTTCCTCAGTTAAGCAGCTGTTTGGTGTTTGAAACTGTTAATACACTAAGTACTGTGTGGTATAGCTGTTTTTATATAATTTAAAATAAGCTTTTAATAAATATATGAAATTATGCATGTACCTTTTTAAGACCTCTTTTTTTTTTCTTTGCAACTGCCGAGACACTGGATAACTGAATGTATCATTGTAAGACTGCTATGTATTGCATATAGCTTGATATAAAGCAGGAATTTTGTTTTTCATTAGTAGTTGCTTTTTCTTAAATTTCCAGTCTTAACTTCCCTGGTAATTTTTGTTAACTTCTCTGTCTAATAATATACCAGCAGAGCAGCAATGACCATGGACTTTCCTAAAAGCTTTTAAGCTGTAAAATCCAATGCTGCCATATGGCTGAAGATCCTTAGATTATTGTTGTACCTAGCAATAGCAGTGCTACATAAACAACCTCTGAAATGCAAAGCCCTTTGATATTGAGCATGGGGAAAGAACGAGTTGGTGTAAATTCTGGAATGATAAAAAACAGACAAGCCCTGTTTTTCTTCCTGTAACACACCTGAGACAGACGTGTTTTTATGCTTGTATTTTAATTAACATGGGAACAAAAACTCCAAGACCAAAACCAGTCATAATATGTACTAAAGTCTCACATGGACAAACTGCAAGATTTTTCAAGTCCCAGAATGTAGCTGTTTTTTTTTTAAATTGCTTCAGTTAATTTAATTTACTGAAATTTTGAAATTTAATTAGATGTCAATGAGCAAAGATTTATGAGTTTTCCAGGTCACTTGCATACTTTTTTTTTTCCTTCAAGTATCCTACATTGGAATAAGGAAAACTAAGAGACCTGAATAAGGGAAAGCTTAAGCTTTTCTGTGTCCTGCAAGTGATGGCACAGAGGGTAACCAACATCTTGTTTAGCCATTTTAGTGTTTAAAAATAAATCTGGAGATTTATTTTTAACAGCAGAACAATTTGCAAAATTTCTCAGGGAAATGAAACAATATTTTTTTTTTTCTATTTCCAGCTACAATGTTTCATAGAAGTTTTTGTTATACAGTTACATAATTGCTTTTTTGGTATAAACAGTAGTTTAGTTTCAAATGGAGAGACAAACATGTAAAACAGCTCTGAAAATAAAAACAAAAATTAAAAAAAAAATGTGATGCTTGATGAAGCATCACAATTCCTATTAATTTTGAGGTTCACTCTAGTCCATAAAGAATTCATGAATATACATCTAAAAATATAGAAATATTTAAATTAAAGTTGTAAAATAAGGTGGGAATTTTAAACTCAAATTATATTACTTTCATTTTCTGAATCATTGTATAAGGACTATGCTGATCCATAGTATAGTTTTCATTTTTAAAGAAGAGTTGAAGCTAAATCTTTCACTTGTCCTTTAGACTGTAGCATGATTCAAAAATGTATTCTTGTATTTCAGGTATAAGTATGTATCCCAGAAAACAGAAGGTAAAAGAACATTGTAGTTACAGAGCATGGTTATATTATCTTAACTTCTAAATATGTCCTTGCTTTAAGCCAAATTTTACCCCACCCCCATGTGGTAAAACAGATAATAGCCAAAGCTTTAATTATCCATATTCTACTGATGATTTAAGTAATTTTAAACTTATTTTTAGAAAGAGCAGAGAAGAGTAGGATTTAAACCATCACATTCTGTGTACCAAATGTATCTTTTTTGATGTTACATGGATTGCTAAATCATAAATCCTGGGTTTCCTCTTTTTAGGCTGAACCAGCTGCTGCACTAGCTGATCCTGCATCTTTTTTTCTGTGTCAAGCGCGCTAAAGCCTTTATGCAACCTAATACTTTCTGTTCATTGAAATAATTTTCTGCTGTTAGCCAAATGCACATTCTACTTTGCAGTAGGGCTTTTTCCAGTTCCTGTGGTAGAGGTGTCTCGGGTTATAGTGCAAGATGTAACCAAAAGTATGTATGCTGTTAAAACCAGGTGGTGCATTGTTATTTATCTCTTCAAGACCCACCTCCCGCAAGGGGGATATCTTCTGTTAATGAGCCATTAAGTCTCACTGCATGACTGATAAAATTACATCATCCCTGTAGCCGTTAAACCGGCTGGGCGACCTGGTTCAGGAACGACATGGCGACTACCTCAAGCCTGCTCAGGCCACAGCACACAGACACCAATGTGGTGGATGGCAAAGGGCATTTATTAGGCAGTTATCTTGCTTTTTATATCTTCTAGCCTGCCATGTCATTTCCGCCTGCTTACGTCACTGCCACTTGCAGCTGAAATTATAACTATGAGCCTAACGGGTTTAACCATAAGCATAAACAGGGGGTGGGGAGGAAAGGGCCCTATCTCCTCGTACAGCGCGCCATCTTCCGGTTGGTTAATCTAACTCTCACTTTTCCCCCACATCTCCCCCCTCCCATGACATATTAAAAACTATCTAAACTTCGTGAACTGCAAAGGGAAATAACATTAAGAGTTGTAACAGTTGTTAGTAGTTGCAAAAAGGCTAAAATATGGCCAAAAGGCAATAACCAAGCGAGTTCCAAACTGAAAATTAAAGCAACTGTTGGCATTCAACCAACATAATATTAACTGTTTCTAGGCGGCTTTTGATGAAAGCCATCAGTTTGTTCAGCACACAAGGTTTAAAAATCAAGGTTAAAACTAGCATTGAAATAGGTCCAATCAGGGCAGATATCAGGGTGGTCTGCCATGGGGATTGGTCGAACCAAGATTCGAACCAGCTTTGCTGGGCTTCTCTCTCCGCCTTCTGTCGGGTCTGTCTTGTAGCTCAGCCATGGTGTCTTTCACAACTCCAGTGTGATCTGCATAGAAACAGCACTCCTCTTTCAGGGCAATACAGAGGCCTCCATGCTGCATGAACAGAAGGTCAAGACCTCTCCTGTTCTGTAAAACAAATTCAGAGAGTGAGGAGACTGACTTTTCCAGAAATGATATAGACTTTTCAATTCTCTATAGATCTTCATCTACAGTCATCTGTAGCTGAAAGAGACTCTGACTTTGGGTTACCAGGGCAGAGACACAGTGGACGTACCAGTCGCTCCCAAGCCGAGCAGCATTGCTATTGATAGTCTTGTCAGCAGCTCTCTTTTCTGAAGGCAGTCTGCCCACTCGAGGTACTGGTTCACTTCTTCTCTGGAGTGGTATAAGACCCTGCGGATGATAGCAGCTAATACACAAAAATCAGCAGAGGAGTTAAAGATCTGGGGACAGTTAATGGCAACATGGCCCTGCTTACCACAATTAAAGCAAGCCATTACATTAACAATCGCCATCCGCATGGCTGCCTGAATGGGGGCGAGATATTCCTCTCTCGTGACATGCTTAATCATGACGGCGAGACTGGCTCCGGCCAGCAAGGACTGCAAAATTTCTTTGACAGTTGAATTGCACTGCTGACGAAGGCAGTCTGCTAGAACTGGGCCTTTCGCTTCAGCTGGCAAGGTCGAAGAGTCGACCGCTGACTGCAAGCAGTCTACAAATTGAGTGGAGCTTTAACTTTCACTCTTCTTTATTTTTCTTTATAGTGGACTAAGGGGATTGTTTGGCAACAACCCTGCAGGCTGAGCGAATGGCTTCTCTGGCAGCACAGGTGGTTGCCATGACTTCCTGGGCCCACAGGCCCCCAGCTTGCGCTTGGGGGGTGAGCATGTTTTGGTCCATACCCATCAGGCACTGAAGGTTAGAGTCATGGAGCGGGTGATCTGCCCCAATTACTGTGGATAGCTGCTTTGCACAGCTTTCCTCCCATTCCTGTCTAAAATTTATCATCTCCGCCCCATCGAAAATCATCCTAGAAATCTGTTTGATGTCAAACGGCAGCAGGTCACCTCCCCTGAAAATGCCATCAATGAGGGTGGAGACCATTGCTGGATTCCTTTGTCTCCGATTGCCTTAACAACCGCCTGTACCTCTTTGGGATTTACCGGCAAGTATACTCTCTGGTTTCAGCCTTGCCCTCCCAACTGGACCGGAAACACCAGCTGGCCCGGCAGCCTCCAATCAGCACAAGAAATTCCTATTTTTCTCCAGTCAGTAAGGGGGTTTTTTATGGTTCGCTCTCTACTTGCAGGGGTGAAAGGGGGTTGGCTCTTAACTCGGCATGTCCAACTGTCTGAGTCAGAGCTTGCTGTGGACTCATCATCCGACCACCCATCTCAGCTGGAGTCTGAGTCAGAGCCGGAAGCTGACTGACTTAAGGTTTCCAGACTCTGGTGTCTTTTTGTTGGGCTCCGCCCACGCCAACCTCTCCTTTTGTGGGTGGAGCGTTCTTCCCATTTGGGCTTGCTCCACCTCCTGCTCATGGAGGTTCTAGTCCTATGAGGGCGTGTTTTTCAACGGGCACCCCAATTGGGTCTTTTCCCTTTACTAGCATCTTCCCCCTCAGCCCAACCAACCTCGGTACCACCCCCTATGCAGAGGTTTGCCCCCAGTCACTCGCTCACAACCGCGATGTCTAATGGTTCTCTTTCTCCCCCGCCACCAACTTGCATACCCTGACCCCCTCTTGATACTCAGTGCCATCTTGTGGTGCATAGGGCGGGGGCTGTTCTAGAACTTCTTTTGGCCTCAAGTCGGCCATGGAGCGGTTAGTCTTCACAATTTGATCGTCTCGAGGGGACCAGATCCGTTACGGTTCCCCGGTGAGAGCATCTGAGCTTTGGGAGTGTATGGACAGCTCTTGCTCTTGCAAGGGCAGGGACCCAGTGGGGTCACGGTTGATCGTTTGGGTGGTCGCCCCAACCCCCAGTTTGGGAGTGACTTGAAGGCACATTTGTGCAGCCTTCCATGTCTCCTGCTCCTGCAAAGCTTTCCCCAATGCATCGACAACCCTCCCCCATGATTTAAGCATTTTCCCACTTCCCGAGGACATAGTGTCCTCTGTGAGTGCCTCAGTGCACTTTCTCCATACTTCAGGATGGAGTATGTCCACTGGACGATCAATGGCCCCTACCTGTATCAGCCTCGTCATTGCGAGGATAAAATCTTTGGGCTTACAATCGATCCCCCACTGCTTATGTATCTGGGTTGCGACCTTCACGAGTGCTTCCATTGTCGTGGGTCTGGGAGCGTCCTCCCCGCCGGGCTGGTCCCGCCGTCCTGCCGTCGTTCACCCATCCAGGTGAATCCTGTCCCCTGGGTGTTCCCGGGTTTTGGCACCACTTGTAGATGTTAAACCAGCTGGGCGACCTGGTTTGGGAACGACATGGCGACTACCTCAAGCCTGCTTGGGCCACAGCACACAGACACCAATGTGGTGGATGGCAAAGGGCATTTATTAGGCAGTTATCTTGCTTTTTATATCTTCTAGCCTGCCGTGTCATTTCCGCCTGCTTACGTCACTGCCACCTGCAGCTGGAATTATAACTATGAACCTAACGGGTTTAACCATAAGCATAAACAGGGGGTGGGGAGGAAGGGGCCCTATCTCCTCGTACAGCGCGCCATCTTCCGGTCGGTTAATCTAACTCTCACTTTTCCCACATATCCCATTGTGAGATGCTCTACCAGTGGGAAGAGCCAAGCATTCCTACCTGGATTTAATCTGAGACTTAGAACACCGCAAGCAGCCTTTCTGCACTGGATTCCCAGAGGAAGACCAGACTGTTCTACACCAGCACTGTCATTGTCTTTTACTACTCCTGTATGTAGGTGTCCATCCTTAAGAAAAGGCTGTCAGGTGTCTGCATCTATTCCAATATGTCTTGTTTACAGTCAGGATGCAAAGATGCCATCCATTTTAATTCTTAAATGGCTGTTAGGCTCACACTTGACATTTGTGATGGAGCTGCAGCTTTCCCTGTGTCCATGGCTATCAAATGTCCTGTGTTTTATCTGGTTCTTTTCCTCAGGGTCAGGATTAATGAGTGAGAGAGATGGTTTTCATGTTTGGACTCAGTTGTTTCTTTTTTCATATCTATATTACATTCTCACAGACAGTGAGTTCATCTGTACACTAAGCTAACAGTCTAAAAAATGGAGCCCCAAGTATCTTTCTCCAAGACCTTTTAAGTGTCAACTACCCAATTATAAAATGCAAAAACTAATTTATTTTTACTTACAACCCAATAATCAAACACCCATCTGCACTGCAGATTTTTCTATCCAATCACACAATATTACCCAAAACCCATGAAGAAGGTGAAAAAACAAGGCAAGCTAAGACCCTAAAACCTCCATCCTGTTACATATATATATTACTGTATTCTAAAACCTTAAAGTCTAAATTTTCCACCAAATGATATAACACACTTTTATTCAAATTATACACTCACAGTTTCAGTTTTATCTATCAATTTTGGAAGGCTTTTCCATGGCCTCAGGTCAAGCACAATGTTCTCTTGTGTGTCTCTGCCTGTCAGCAAAGAAAGCATGAAATTCTCTGTGCCCAGGGCTCCAACACATGACAATAAAGTTACATCCATTAAGATGCTCTCTGATTACTATCCTTCTTAGCTGCTTCTTGGCAGAAGTGGACATTTAGTTTGATTATATATAATGAAATATGCACTTGAAAGGTTATGACATGTCTGAAAAACTCCATTCCCAAGAGCCATGTCCTGGACTTACTTTTTTACTTTTTTTACACCCTAATTTGCTTTGCAACTGCTGTGAAAATGGCCAGGCAGACAACACTTTTGAGGATGGGACTTCTACAAATTCTTTAGGAATTCTGAAGTCTTTGCTGGAGGCTGTGCATAATGTTACACACCTTGTAGAATTGGAAACACTAGAGCAAACACCTGACTTTTGAAACCACTGGAATCAATGGCTGTGATTTTCCACTGTAAGAAAGCCTGATATAGCCTTGTTAGGTGCTAGTATAATTAAAGGACAGTTATATCACACCCTTGCTACATACCATAGACTGGTGAACATAACAGCAATTCAATCTGTGCCTGTCTCAAAGTTGTGATGTGAAACCAGATCCTTACCCTAGTTTGGCCTCCCAGGTGGTCCTTGCAAAATCAAAGTCATATGCAGTAGGAATTTAAGGCAGAGAAGGTTATTGAAGTCAGAAGCAGGGGGTTTTATTGAGGCAGAAGTAGATCTCAGGTAACATTCTGTTACTTTTTGTTGAGCTTGCATATGACCCACATTGCTCCTGAGAAGAGCAATGTTTCTTCCTGAAATCTGCAGGATCTCAGGCACTGGTTCTTCATTTGAAGCTCAGTCAGTTGCGACTTTCAACATTACTGATCCTCTTAGACAAAAAATGAAAAAGGAATGGTTTGGGAGATGCTGAAAGAGGGCAGAAGGAAATATGAGGAATGAAGAATGTATGTCAGTGTCGCACTGTATTAGGAATGGCGAAGTACAACACAGTCTCTTAACTGGGTTGCCCAAGAGAGCTAGTTTTGTTATTCCCAATCTTCATTTATAGACAGGTGTGAGAAGGTCTGACAGGTAAAACTCTCATTGGTGATTAAACCAACACATCACTATCATTGGACGATTGGGTACTACACCCTTTGACTGTTTCTTGCAAGTAAACAACGTAGATCTAAACAACACCTGCAAAGGTTATTGTCTTTCTCCAGGGACTGTTTAGATTCCTCCTTATGCTTTCTCAGGCCAGAGTGAGAAGCTTGTGTGACTTAGTTTCACACAGGCTCTGTGCTCCCTGCCTGCTTTCTTGCATTCAGCATCCATATGTCAGGATAAGAAGGAAGAACATGAGCTATGACAGATGTCTGGGGGAAGGCATTAGTGCTGCAGTTCTCAAAGTGAGAATATTTTACTTCTTTCTGGGGTGGTATGCTGCTGTAACCATTATCTCCAGGTCATAGGCTTGAATATAAAGAAATGTAAGTTTGCTGTCTATAATAAACGAGCTAGAAGAAACAAAGTATTTTTATTTGATCATATTCTCCTGTCCAAAGCTGTATTTCTAAATTGAATGTGTATGTAGGCATAGGGGAGAGAGGCCTGCAGTCATGTGTTTTTTCTTCTCTTGGGGGAGGTGACAGCAAGTGATTCAGTCCATGAATGCCAAACCCATCACAGTGGTAGGAAGAAATATTAGTCTTTAGAGGAAACATGCTGAATGTATACCTGATTTTTGTCTCATGCAAGAAAATTGTGACAAGCCAAATACAATGCACCATGAATCATACTGAATCTGTTGCCTGCCAGTTAAGCAAGTTGCACTGACTGATCTACAAAGCAATACCAATTAATTTACATCTGTAAAATGCTCTCACTGCTCCTTCTTCTTAGTAGATTTTTCCAACTTCTATGCTTAAAAGAAAATCATTCATCTTCCACTCAGTAATTAGTGGTGTTGTGGTTTAACCCCAGCCAGCCTATAAGTACCACACAGCACCTTGCTCACCCCCTGCCACCAGTGTCATCAGGGAGATAATCAGAAGAAAACATGTGGATTGAGACAAAGACAGCAAAAGCAAAAGCCACACACACAAGCAAAGCAAAACAAGGCATTAATTTACTCCTTCCCATGGGCAGGAAGGTGTTCAGCCATCAGCAGGAGAGCAGGGCTCCATCAGGTGTAACAGTGACTTCTGAAGACAAATGCCATAACTTCAAATGAACTCCCATTCTTCCCTCTTCTCCTACTTTGTATCTGAATGTAATGTCAACATGTATTTCTCTTTGGTCAGTTTGGGTCACCTGTACTGGCTGTGTGTCTTCCCAAGCTCCCAAGCACTCCCAACTTCCTCTCCAGCATAGCAGTGTGAGAAGCAGAAAAGTCCTTGGCTCTGAGCAAGCCCTGCTCAGCAATAACAAAAACATCTCCATATCATCAGCCCTGTGCTCAGCACAAAACAAAAACACAGCCTCATACCAGCCAATGTGAAGACAATTAATTCTCCCTCAGCCAAAACAAGATCACATACAAGCACTGAAATTTTGGGACATATCTCAGACTATATTTTGACCATAAAACTTGCTGTAATTATAATCAAGATTTTGCATCCAGTCATCCATCATCATCAGTGGAAACAATGCTTGTTACATTGTTCAGCTGAGCTGGTTATTGCTTAACTGTGGAGCAACAATTTAATTAGGTTTTGAATATAAGTCTGGTTTAGGTTGTTTGGGAGAAAAAGTGATCATCAAATTAGATTTTTAATATCAAAAATGTTAATGAAAATTAAAATTGCAATTTACTGGAAGCTTTTTTCCTAAAAAATGGTCAAGCATGTTTGTAACAAGAAAGAAAAACACAAACAGGTACGTACATGAAGTGATTATATAAAAACTTGAGAGGCTAGGCAGACAATTTTAACATGCATAAATGATGTGATATGATCAAATTTTTCGTGGACTAAGAGGAATCAATTTTATACACTGAACTAATCATTTGTGGTTTATCTAATAAGTTTTGACTGTTTAATAGAATTACATAATATTATGTAATGTTATATCTTACACATAAACTTTCTATTTACTTCCCCTGCTATTTGGTGTATGCTCTCCCTTCCAGTACTACTCTAGATTTTAGGATTGAATACTCAGTCTTTCTCAGGAAAATGAGGAGATTTGAACAGTAACTGTCATCTTGGTTCTCCCTCTTCTCTTTAGTTTTGGAGTCCATCTGAGGTTGCTTTTTTGTATTTTCTTAAAGTTGCTTACTTGCTGTTCCTCACCACCTCCCAAGCAAAGTTTGGGGACGTCAAGTTGCCCTCCCTCAGCCCAGTTACCCTGGGGAGTACAGTGACCAGGCGCGCCAGCCCCTGGCCTCGGGTGCTCCCATGGTGAAGCTGGTGTAGGAGGACACAGACGTGTGGCTACCAGGTGTTTCCTGCCATGGATAAAACCAGTACTCACCAATCCAGGATAGATATGTCCGGTAGAACCTGCACTGCCAACTCTAAGCCAAACCTCTAGCCTTGTGCTAATAATGGTAAACGAACTGTTTTCTAGACTGCAGAACAGGCCTTCCCAAACATTCCTCATGCATGCCGTTATTACCAATTCAAAACTAAAGTCTTTCAAGACTTCAAGGCTTATCTCTGTGTGTGTTTGCAGTGTTGGATCCTTAATACTTACTATTGCTGACACATAAAAGATTGCATAATTCTGTGGCTACCTAAAATATTTATCAGTGTGAGAATGTGATCCTTTGTGTTCAGAACAAATGCACTTTGATATTTTTAAATTATTTAAAAACTTTGCAGGAGTGAATGATAAATCTTATCATATATTCTGATACTTGTTTTCAATGCGTAACTGTCTTTCCTGAGAATTCACATTAAGAATAGAAGGGAAGAGTGAATGCTAAAAGCTATGATTTCTCAGAGGTCAAAGTCAAGGTACGTAAGAAGGGGATCAGCCTCATTCATTAATATTCACCTAGACTCAAGACCTGGATATACTCATATACATATGCTTTATTAAATGAATTTGATACATATCTAAACCCCATAATTTTTAACGCAGAGTATTAAAAAAACTTGGGGAAATTATGGAATTTAATGCTTTTTAAAATTGCTTTAAATAGAATAAAGTATAGGGCAATCTGGTAGACTGAAATCAGTAACCCTTGGCATGAATGTACATTTAAAAAAAAAAAAAAAGGAAAAAAGTTATTAGTGCAGAATGGCCTTCACAACAGTAGTCACAAGAAAACAAGGTTTCAAAGTTCTTTTCACTGCACTATAATCAATTTAGGAAACTTCAGTCAAAATAATTCTGCATTCCAAGGCTTCATTGAAAACATCCAGCACAAAGATTTTTTTCACTGAATGACACCAAGCAAGTAGAACTGCTACTGCGATTTTTAGTAACTCATTTTCCTCTTGCCTTTTCAGACTATGGCACTATTAAGAAAGTACTTGCCCCAGTGAACCAGAATTCAAGCAGCTGCCTGCTTGAGGAAATTGAACTCCTGCCGAAAAGTCAGCGAGAGCCCATCAGGAGCCTTCAGATCCTGCACAGCCAGAGTGTCCTTTTTGTAGGCCTTCAGGAACATGTGATTAAGGTCCCACTGAAGAGATGTCTCTTCTACAAAACATACAGGTATGAAGAATTAGCTAGCTTTAATTGACTAGAGAAAAATGCATGCATGGGGTTGCAGAAACATAGGAAGGATAAATGGCTGCAAGTAGGAATCCAAATTAATTGTCTCTCATAACAATAATTTTCTGTGTGTACTATTTATCAGAAGTATCTCTGACTACCTGTACTAATTTGTTAGGACTAGATGAGACTCTCAGTGAATTATATTGGTATTGAAGTGTCATTATGCAGATTCTGAATTGTGAAGTGAAACAGTAAGAAATGTTTTATATAGAAAACAGTTATCTGATAAAGTGCAATATAGCTGCTGGTTTAATGTATTGAAGCCTGCGACTTGGACAAATTTAAGGTGTTTTTTCAGTTTGGTTTTTTAAAGCTGTATTATAATTGAGTAAAAAGTATCTCTGTAGATTCAGAAAGAAAATTGGGTTGGATGAATTGAGAATTAAGAGTACGTAGAAAAGTGGCTATTTAAAAGTAGTGTTGGATCAGCAAACTGTAATAAATTTAAAAATACTACTAGGTAAAAGGCCTATGCAGCCAACAGTTGTTCAATCAAAGAAATCACTTGATTATATTATGATATATTATGATATATTAGACTATATTATTATATTAGACTATATTATTATATTAGACTATTTTATGATAGTTAAGGAATTTAAAGTTCAGCACACGAATTTTTCAGTAGGCTATCTGAAAATACATCTGGGTTGCTAAATGTGCTATAAGAGATTGTTAATGTCATCTAATTAGTTGTATCTTCCCTTTGATATGTATGGTCCTGGTAATTCAGTACCATTGTTTTATGTTAAATCAGATAGACACTGAACCAGTCATGAGGTTTTGAGAACTGTGACAGAGGCATGTGATTGGTTTTTTAGTTTGTTTTAGCTTCACCTTGATTAACATATATTCCTCTGAAAAGTTGGGCTGTAAAGGAGGAAGAAAGGGTGCCAGTTGTGTCTCTTGCCTGCCACACTCAGGCTCACAGAGACATTATTTGTGCAGCAGAGATATTATACCTCCCATAAAAGGCAGCATGACCATTTGTAGATAGAGACATTTCTGGCTGTCACAGGGACCACACTGTTGGTAACAGCAGGGAAGTACAAGGGACACAGGTGTAGTAAAGGCTGTGGCTTGCTGACAGTGGAAGGACATTTCCAAGGGACCTGGCTCACCATCGGGATTGGTACGATGCAGGAAGCCATTGAAAAACTACTGGGTTGAAAACAAGACTGAGGGAAAAGGTGTGCCTTAGAAAACAAGTAGACCAGGGAAGGGAAGAATTCTTCCTTCTACTGTTTTTTACCAGCCCATTTTTTGTTTAAGCTGTCTTATGTAACATGTTTTTGGAATTTTTTTATTGAAATAGAAGAACACTTGAAGTCCCATTAGAAGTCCTGGAAAGCTTACTTTAAGGAAATGTTTTATATGGGCATGTCTCTGCTTCAAGTGTTTTGTTAGTTTAGTGGCCTACATAAAACCAAGTTTCAGTTTCCTTGGACATTTCATCTTTCCTTGGTTCAGACAGTTGAAAAAGGATGTGTGGTGGTGAGTATTTACACCAAGCCTGTAGTCCACTTCAGACATTTCAAGGCTGGTGCCTCACTTTATTTTTAGTGAGGTGTGAATGCACAAAGACCCTGGTACCTCTGCTTCTCTCAGGACAATTCCCAAGGTGTGGCAATGATATTCCAGCTGCAGGGTCCAAACGTGCTTCACCTTTTCAGGCTAGGATTGCTGTTTCAAATCACAGACCCCATGCATGGCTGCAGGCTATTCATTTCCCTCCGTTTGAGCAGTAGGCTCTGATTATTTAATTTTTAAAATTTCTTTTAGAATGAAAGGAAACAAAAAAAAAGTGGTGCCTTTCCCATTTTACTGAGAACAGTAGTTAAATACCTCAAATACTGCTCAAATGATAATTTATTCCTCTGCCCAGAGGTATATGAAGTCTTGTCTTCCAGTGGAATGACTTATCTGAAAGGAGATAAAATGATTCCTTGTGGGGTTTATCAAGCATGACTTTCATAGTTGTATGACTTCTCTTGTAGTAGTAATTAAATACTCATAGCACCAGAAGGCTTGCCATCCTTGCTTTCTTCTTGGTTAAAGACTTCACTACCAATTCTAACTCTGTTTTGTGAAAAAGGAGAAGATTTACAGATGTGATCCAGACAAAAAAAGGAATTTCCTTGTCATTTATCATTAGGGACTCAGTTATTTGGAGAATGCAGATGTAATCTTTCACCTATAATTTCCTTTTGGTTTGACTAGTTTTTTTCTGGCTTATGAGGAATTTTTTATTTATTTTTTTAATGTGCAGAGAGTACATTACTTGGAGATACACATTTCTCCAGGCATTGAAACATCTTAAACTTCCTCACTGCTTTTCTGTGTGCTTTAATACTCACATTCTTTTATTATGTTGCTAACTATTACCTCTATACTGTTACAATGGGTAAACAGAGTGATAGGTAAATGTCACTCTATTGGGAACGGTGAGAAGAATGACACAGACTCTTTTGGGAGTCAGAGAATTTCTCCCTTAACCTTAAGGTGCATTACCTCAGATCTTCTCTTATAGACCGATACACGAAAGTACAGAAAAGTAAAACTCTTATTGGTTAGTAAACTAACACATAACCATCATAGGTCAGTGGGGTACACCACCCCTCGACCTTCTCTTGCAAGAAAACAAGAAACTGACAAACAGCACCTGCAAGGCTATTTTCTGTCTCTGAGGATTGCTTTAATTCCTCCTTATGATTTCCCAGGCCACTTTCTCAGGTGAGGCTGAGAAAGGTATTCCACAGGCACTGTGCTCCCTGCTTCATAGTTAGCATCCATAGGTAAACCTTACCTAAGGTAATGTCTTCAAGCATAATGGATGGGGGTGGGGGTGGTGGTGTTTTGGTTTTTTGTTTGTTTTTTCATGGTTTTTTGTTGTATTTTGGTTTTGGGTTTTTTCATTATTTTATTTAATTATTCACATTTATCATACTTAGGGCTGTGTAACTGTGCCAAAGCTACATTCTGAAATTCCATCAGTGATAACTACAGGCTCCTCCCCAGATCAAGGACATGTTCTCTTCAGTATCCACATAATTATTGAGGAATAAGGCATACTTGTATATGAATAACAGCCTTAAAATGTCAAAAGGTTGAAGACCTGTTACCTCACCTGCTCTTTTTGTGTAAATGGCAGAGTGCTCAGTGGCAAATCTTTTCTAATCTATTTGTTTAGGTTTCTTGCTGAGCTTTCAGACAATACAACTTCAGTCCCTCTGCTGAGCAGACTCTTTCATGAGTTAATGTATCAATGTCAAGATAATTTTCTTGAGATTGTCCATTTTAATTGATTTTCATTTTTCCTTGTTTCATCTTCGCACAGTAGCTTCTAAAGCATGTGGTTGTTGCTTTTATTTGTAGTTTATTATGCTTCCTTAATAATCACTCTAATATGCCCTGCATATCATATATCTCTTCCTCCAGCACTTTTCAGTGGTGGAGCCCTGTGACCTGCTGCTGCTCTGACAGATAATTTCATCTGCTTCAGCACACTCCAGTCATGACTCTAGTCCCATAAACACTGTTAACAAAAGCTCTTGAAAATACATTTGGAGGCTAATATTTTTTTGTTTGGTTGGTTGGGAGTTTTGGGGGTTTTTTTGTTTTGTTTTTTAAGTGCAGTTTACTCCACTTTATTACTGTGACAGCAGACCTTACAATGGGCAAAACTTGTCACACCCATAGTTTGGGTTACTCAGCACTTTCCATTATGCCCTGATGTTTCCATCATTCATGAGTTGCCCATGCCAGTTATTTGGATTGCCAGCTCCCATGGGGGCCTGGTGGAGGGTGTCTCACACAGACTTCTGCCAATGCCTGAATAGTTTTGAGCATCCTGTCATAATAGTGCTGTTTTGGAGAGTCAGCTAGAGAAAAGTACCTTGGGATGTGTCAGTACTTTGGAGAACCAGTTCTCCAAAAACCCCTGCCATCTTCAAGGCGCAGAAAGCAGCAGAGCAGTTACCTAAATTCAGTTCTCCTTGGGGAAAATCCTTAATGTTTCACCCAGTTATTATCACCTGGGTACTGCAATTCACATATTTATCAAACTTTTACAGAAGTCCATCAATTATATTCATTGGAGCTATTTTCACAGATGAATTTACCATTTCTCTGTACTTCTTCAGAGTTGGTAGCCCAAGCATGAAGCAAAACTGACTTTTATATATCTGCTAATTAACTATAATGTGAGATAAATAGAATAATTGTAATGAGAAGATAGCTATTAAACTTTCTAAAATTTGACTTTCTGTGTTTTACTTTGAAGGTTTTATGCATCTGTAATAAGGAATAAAATCTGTAGTATGGGGGTAGAGACTGTCCCCTGAAACAGGCGGCTGTCTTTTGTTGGCAATTGTAACCTTCAAAAGCAACCCCAGATGGCAGTGATTTTTCTGAGACAAATTTGTCAGTTATACTTTGTACTGGCATATTCAGTGCATTAGTTCTGAAAGGACAATGAAAGGCTGTATAAGCCCAACATTCTTTAAAATCTTTCCAAGCAAGTGTCAAGGATTGGTATATTTGATGGAAGATAGGTTTCACACATTCAAAAGGCTTGAAAACTAATCTCACTATGATGTTATGCCTAAATAAATAAATAGTGCCATCTGCTAAAATCTGTACGAATAGTGACTTCTCTGACATAAAAAAAACCCCACCAACTTCTGGAAATGTTTGAGTATTTTTTTTTTTACAATATATGCCTAAGATGCTACTGGGTCACAAGGTTGTCTTGCTAAGTAATGTCATCATAGCTATTCTACTGTAGCTAACCTTTTGTTCTTTGAACGTCTTTATTCTTATTTTGGTGTCTTTGTGAGCCATCAGTTAAGCAATCTGTACATATGCAAGAAAACTCTATCAGCACAGTACTAAAAAGGGTACTGAATTAACTAACTGAAGAAAACAATATACTTTATTTCTTTCCTAGAACTCCAGCAAGATTATTGGATTAAGTATTTCAACCACTTTTGCATTTCTTTATTTTGCCCTAGCTGCAGATTTTTTTTTTCTCTCACACTCAGTAAGAATCTGTTTTCCTGGTAATGGACACTCTATAACAGTAGTAAAATAATTATTCCTGTATACTGATACTATATAAGTTAATAATAAGTATGGTAGGTGCTAATGTGTCCAGAAGAGCTTGCTAACAAATGATTGAAATGGCTGTTTGGAAATAATCATTCCACTGTGTTTATTTTTGGATATTCAGGTAGATTTCCTGATTTCAAAATATGCAGCCTTATTCCAGTTTAAATATGAGAAATCTGCTGCTGCATTGTAATGTCAGAACCATGTGAGGACTGATCTGAATTAATGATTCCAGAATCAGAGTCCTCATAAATTTCCCAGTCTGGATAAACCATACTCCTGTCCGCAAGTCTAGGTTATAAGCATATATTTAAAATGGCAATTCTTTTTTTGTGTATTAGATACACTGAAAAATTATCTTTAGTTGGCGTCAACTTGTGAACACTAACAAGTTAGCAGAACTATGAAATAAACACAGTTGTAAATTTGTTGCACTCAAAAGAAGTAGAATATTAGTCCCATACTGCTGGGGAAATAGCTTGACCCTTTCTGCCTCTGTGAAGAGGAAAGGTTTTGTAGAAAGTGTCTGTCTATCTGTTCTGAAAAATGCATCAGAGATACACGGTTCATTTACATTTTGCTGTCCCTGAAATACTTAGTGTCTTGGGCTGCAATGCAAGATGTAACCAAAAGTATATATTCTATTACCAGCTGTTAAAACCAAGTGAGGCAGTGCTCTTTATCTCTTCCATGACCCATCCTTCATAACTCCAAGGGGATATCTTCTTTTAATAGATATGTTAATAGGCCAGATGTTAAAATCGGATGTGGCAGTGTTCTTTATCTCTTCTAGGACCCATCCTCCCTCCAGGGGGATATCCTCAGTTAATGGGCCATTGAGTGAGTCATTGCATGACTGATAAAATTACATTATCCCATTGTGAGATGCTCCACTCAGTGGCAAGGGCCAAGCATTCCTACCTAGATATAATCAGAGACTTGGAGCACCACAGGCAGACCTTTTCCACTGGGTTCCCAGAGGAAGACCAGACTGTTCTACACCACCACTGGACCTTCAGAGGAAAACTACACCCTTCTACAGGTTCATTGCTTCAACAGAACCACATCTGTCACTCCAAGAGGACTGCAGGCACCATTTAATTGTACTGCTACCAACACCCTGACCAACAGGGTGTCAGGTTGTACTACAGCATTTTTGTTTTTATTTTCCTAGTAAAGAACTGTTATTCTTATTCCCATATCTTTCCTTGAGAGCCCCTTGATTTCAAGATTATAATAATTTGAAGGGATGATATGAGAAACATATATGTATATGAAAATTCAAAATTTAAGAAGCATATAAAGTGCTTAACCAGGTGGAGGGGAAAAAGAAATATAGCTTACTTTAAAGGTAGAAATAACTTGTAACACGAACACATAGAAATGTAACATGTAAGGTAGAAACAACTTGTAACAGAACAGACAGGAATTTAGTTGCTAGGTAAAGGTCATAAAGATAAGATGTATATTGTGAAAACCCAGTAAAGCAAGACATAGGTGTTGTGAAAACCTGGTAAAGCAGAGCCTGTGGTTTAAGAAGCCAGCAAGAACCAGGCTCCTGGTTTTGGCCAGGGCAAGCTGACCTGGGAGAAAGCCAAACCTCCAGTGCACCTGCCCAGAGACAGAGGTCAATCAGCTAACACTGAGGAAGATGTCTACTTCATCAGAAGATCCCTGCCCCTGACCACCAGGAGGTGTGGTGCTACAGAAAACTAGTTATAATATGAAGTGCAAGGAGGTAGAGAGCGGGCAAGGAATGGGTGGTCAGGGAGGTGTGGACTTGTGGGATCAATGTGTATTTAAACATGAAACCTGTTTTGATCAGGTACACATGAAAAGCATATTGCTTTACAATTTTAATTATAAAGTCCTTATTCACCAACTCGGGGGGGAATGGGAGTTTATATTTTTCCGTTTCAAGAGAGGTTCCTGCCTTCCTTACCAGACATCTGTCTTTTCAAAGCAAGACGCTTAGTGACAACTCTTCAAAGTGTGATCTATGTATGTATATATTGCGTTGTAAGCAGATATTTTTGTCAAACAAATTTTACAACCTGCTCCAAATTTATTTCTTGAAGTAGCCTTATGAGAGTCTTTTTCTTTTAGTTTGGAAGGATGTATGTAAACCAGATAGACTTAACTATATATTCACAATTCAGATTTTATTAGTAGGATATTATTTTAAACAAAAAAAGAAAAATTTAAAGCAGGCATGTGATATTCATATATAATGATGTAAATAATTTTGTTGCTTTAAAAAATATCAAAAGATTCAGGAATTCTAAGTTGTGTGTTTACTTTTAGTAACTATAGATACTTACAGGCAAATTAAGGAAATGGAGGTTGGACAACTGGACAGTGAGGTGGATTGGGAAATGGCTGAATCCCAGATCTCAGAGGGTTGTGATCAGTGTCACAGTCTAGTTGGAGGCCTACTGGTGTCATTTAAGAGTCAATAGTGGGCCTAGTATTGTTTAACTTCTTCATCAATGACTTGGCTGAAGGGGCAGATAGATCAAGAGGAACTTTCTGAAATTCAGCAAAGGTAAGTGCAGGGTCCTGCACCTGGGAAAGAATAACCACAGGCACAAGCACAGACTGGGGACTGATCTGCTGGAAAGCAGCTCTGCAGAGATTGACCTGGGGGTCCTGATGGACAGGTTATCTATGAGCCATCTATGTGCCCTGGGGGCCAGGAAGGCAAATGGTTTCCTAGGGTGCATTGGGAAGAACATTGCCAGCAGGTCAGGAGGTGATTCTGCCCCTTTATTCTGGTGAGGCCACATCTGGAGTGCTGTGTGAAGTTCTGGATTCCTCAGGACTAGAAAGATATGGAGCTCCTAGAGTGGGTACAGCAGAGGGCAACAAAGATCAGTAGGGTCTGACGCATCTCTTCTGTCAGGTGAAACGGAGGGATTTGGACCTGTTCAGCCTTGAGAGAACACTGAGAAAAGATTTATTGATGTATATAAATGTCTGAAGGGAGGGTGTAGAGAGGATGGAATGTATGTTCTGAAAGATGTGTTTCACATTTGATCCATATATAGTCACTTGGAAGCATCAACATGCAGTGAATTGTGTGTTATAAACAACTTTTATACATCAATTTCTGATTCTGGATTTGATGGAAGGACCTTATGGGTTTCGGGTTGGTATTCTCAATGATGTTGTGTGATTGAATTGTACACAAATATATTTTGACCATGCTACAAAAATTAAAATAAGAGGAAGCAATGGTAGTCTGCTCAGAGTGTCTGAGATGATTAAAGGATTTGATTTCTCTTACCATACAGGTAAGGGTTAAGCAGTATACTGAATATTTGACATGCATCTCCGTTTGAGCTGTGTCCTGGTTGAGGGCAAATCTGGGAGAGAATCTCGAAATAGGGGTGCCCCAGAAAGCAAATTCAAGGGATCCTTCCCCCAACTGGTTTGGGAAAAAATATTTCCTTGGAGAAAAGTGGAAAAACATGTTTATTTAAAAGAAATTGAATAATATCAAACAATAAAATCTCTTGCTGTTTGATGAGATGGCAAATCCAGAAAAAGTCCCTTTCATGGGGTGTAGCTCGGCTTGATCAGGTTCTTATCAGCCCCTCCACGCTGGAAAGTGCCAAGGCCCAGGCCCCAGTGGGCCACAGGTGTGAGCTCCCAGGGTTTGTCTGGGTTTTCAGTCCAAAGCAGGTTTGAACAGATCCAAGAAAAAAGGGAAAAAACAGTCCAGGGAACTTCTCTGCCTCAGCTAGCTAAACTAGCTAAAAGCAAAGGAGAGCTCTGTCCTGCTGTTTGTCTGTGCTGTAGACAATACAGTCCAGGAGCAGGATGTGGGGAGTGAGGGCTCTTTCGCAACACAAACTCCTGCTTTTTCTTCACCCCCACTTTGCTCTCAGACCCAGTCTTAAAGGTGCAGAACTTAATATGTAACATAAACAAGGCAACTAGGGATACAAGCATCATTAAGTCACCCCAGGACAAGCTGCTAGAGATTTTAGAAGTTGTGTCCCTACCATTTATGTTATTCTGCATCATTCATCTGTATTTTTAGATGCCTGTTCTTCGTTGCACATATATACATCTATATATCTGCAAAACCAGTAATAATGAAAACACTGATAGGTAGCTTTGTCTGGTATTGCATTCATGTGTTCATTCAGGAATGGGTAGAACTGTGCATCTGGAACATGGCAGGCTTATAGCTTCAGTTTTCTGATCAAACTTTCAGCGATGAATCTGTCTTCTGCAAAATAAGATGATTACCCTAGTGCAGTTCCTGGTATACAGTGTCAGGTCACATTTGATGGTAACTGTGACTATGTAGACATGGAAATTTCAGTAGAAACTGTTGAAATGGTCAGGAGACTCAGTTCTTTGAAGTGCTGTGTTTAGGTAAAGACAGAAAAATGTTTCTTGAACAGACTTAGAGGATTCATTTTTATATATATTGTATGAATAAAATGTTACAGCTCAAGAGGATACCTGATTAGAACTTTCATATTCATATGGGAATATATTCTCCACCTCAAAGGAAATTTAAAATCTCTTAGAAATTAGTGGTGTTATGATACAGCTTTTAAGCTTAATTTTTTTTATTGTTGTTGTTCTTTCGAATGCACAAATTCTTTTTTGTCTAAAACTATGGGATTTTTAACATATTTTGCTCTTAATTGTGTTCAATCCTGCCTTATTTTCTGACTCAATAAATCATCTCAAATATAACTAAGTAGGAAAATTGTGCTGGCATACTTGGTGATAATTATAAAATAGCTGAAGAAATAACCTGCTTCTACTGACCTGCTTTAGAATGAATGAGATGGCTTACAGTTCTGTTAGCAGTCAGTCAAAACCCATTGCTAAAGTGTAGCACCACTGTCAGCAGGCACACTGAGCCATCACTGCCAAATTAGTGCCTTGCAGGAGACAAACTCTGCTACCTATCATTTACATTTGGTAAAAAAATATGAAGTGACAACACAGAGCAAAATTGGAATCAGTCAGGAGAAGCCAAAAGCTGTTGAATGTTTTTACAGAGTGCTGACTCAATAGGGTAAGTGGCATCAAGAGTCTTTGAATGAACCAGTTTAATTTTATTCCTGAATTTCCTTCCTGCACAAAATTGCCAGTTTTAGCAGTGCTGGGACAAATCATGTGAAGTCTTAGAGATGTGAGCTGGTCCCTACTGAGATTAACAGACAAAACATTCATTTTCTGCTGAAATTGAGGTGTAAGGTATACTTCTAGAGACAAGACGACAAAATATATTATCCAGCTCTGCTATTTGCAGTGTGACAGTCTGAAAGGGCCATGTCAAATGAAAGACCTAATACCTACTTTAAAATTTACCTAATTTTTCAACATTAGCATCTAAAATTGCTTTAATTTAGACAGAAATTTGGGAGGAAAAGGAGATAAAGATGTGGTATCTGTTTTTTTACTTTCCTTACTTACATAAAATTGACATAAATTTAACAGCCATGTTGTATAGTTTCTTTTGTTATTTCATGTGCACATTGAAGGTGTTCCTCTTACTCCTGTCTCTTAGGAGAGAGATTCATTAAAAAAAGAGTTAAAACAGTATCAATTTTTCCGAAGGACATATAATTGCAAGTTAAGATTAGTCCCTCTAAATTTCCAATTTCAGATAGATCAGATATTTTTATACTTATAAGCTTTATTCTTGTCTGATTTTTTATCTGTTAACTTCTTTTGTTATCTGTTTCTTTGTTTTATCTAGACATAGTAGATAAAAATAATAATTAGCTGCTGTTACGCACACATTAAATCAAAAGATTCATCCCTCAAAGGAAAGAAAATGGTTTTAAAAGGTGTCATAATTAGGCAGTAAGGATAAAAACTTATCCTCGTATTATCTCCCTTCTTTTAATTTTAAAGAAACTATGTCTGCTTTTCAGAGATATAGGTGATCTGAAAAAAATAAATAAGAAAACTCTCTGGGATTTGAGTCAGGGTGGATCCCAGAAAAGAATTGTTGTGGCAATTCCTGAGAAGAGGACAGCTATTTTTGTCAGGTCCTGCCACATTTCACACACACAGTGTGACACAGTGAGCTGAAGGAGGTTTATGATACTGAACTACATTTTTGTAGCATTTTTTTTCTGTCTGGATATAAGATGTAAAAAATTAAACTTTTTACAATATGAGACTTTGATATAATAATGACAGGGACAGTGAATTAGCACATTAGTGAAAAAATCCCAGCAAAACTACAGCTTCTCACATGACGAATATTTCTCTGAAAAAAAGTCTTGTTGCTTTGTTTTTTGTTTATATATTTAGAGGATTAATTTCTGTATTGTAGTTTAAAGAAAAAGGTTACTGAAGAATAGTAATGCCTCTAATTTGAGGAGGAAGTTATCCTCTTGTCATCTGCATGAGGTTAGCTGAGTTATTAACTTCTTAAAATGATAATTTTCATATACTCAGTGGATCTTCTTAACTAAATTGTAATAAGATTCACCTCATTTTACCTTGCTGCAGAGCACTCCAAACCTGGTCAGCTACTGAGAAAAAAACCTGTTCAGTGTTCACAGAGTGACCAAACATTCTTTGTCATAGCAGTACAAGAACTTTTCTTCATGGAACTAGGATCTGTTCTGATACCAGAAAATTGTAAGGACAGTCAAAGTATGTTTCTAGCATCTTATTTAAAACTTCTGAGTGACTTGTAATTAAAGGTGCAAGTTGTTTTGATTTACTTGTATTGAAGGTAAAGTGAATGCAAAAAGCAAAAGAGGAAATGGGGTCTAAGACCAGAGTGGGAGAAGGATCAGCTTACTCCCACTAAAGAAGGAGTATGGTTCTAAGTGAAAGGATATTTCAAAAGACTTTGAAATATTTTTATTTTTAATAAAAAGTTTCTAAAGCATAATTACTGAATTTATAAATATGAACGCTTTGAAATTGGAAAATTGAGTACTTTGGCTTTGAGGCACAAGTTTTCACTTCAATGTTATCATTGCTAGCATTGCCAGTTATGCATTATGTCAGCCTTTAATTTGTTCTTGCATTCTTTTCTCATAAAACACATGCTTTATCAGAGATACTCAGAAGGAGAACACTGGATATCCCATCTTGGAAACACTGAAAAACCAAGACACTTAAAACTTTTTAATTTGCCTTAATTTGCATGAATCTTCTTTCTCACTTTCTAGATAGTTAAATGGAAACGTGTAGCCTGAGTTACAAAAATGCTAAGTGCTAACAGCTGCAGGAACCAACAGTGGGAACTCTCTTCTGAACAGAGAATTTCCTGAACCAAAAGCTTTATCTTTGAGCTGGCTTTGATCTTTGATCCTGTTTAGGGGTCTGTTGTGGTTTTAAAGCATTAGCTAAAAAATCACTAGAAAACTTACTCATCTCTTGCTGTGAGATATGGATTAGGAGAAGAACCAAATAGACTTAAAACATAAAAGGAATAAAGAAAGTTTATTAACAAAACTACAAGAATAAGAAACCAGAATAAAACCTCCAAAAACCCTTTTTTCCCACCACCCAACCATTCCCTTGTTTAATAGACAATAGAGACAAAACCTGGTGGTTAAAATAGTCTCAACTTTGCTATAGTCTTTTCATCAGTCTTTGTAGAGAAAAAGAAGTTCTCTTTTGTCAATCTATGGAGTTTTTCACAAGAAAACCATTTTCTCATGGCTTTCTATTTCTCTGATCCCAGCCACCCGGAAAACTGCCATCAGTCCTTTCCTCGCATTTCACACCACTCTGAGGTGTGTTTGTGGGCCATGATTCAAGGGGCGTCATTTTAAGGATGAGTTATTCAAAGGCAAAAGTTCTCTTCATCTGTCTCTATTATCATCTCTGGAAACAGAAGTTTTCTCTTTTTCTCTTAAGGGCCACAAATCTTCAACAACTCTCACTTCTCCTTTTCTGTTCCAGCATCTCTTAGGATCACAACTACTTCACCATTTGCTCAGCTTTATCAATGAATTATCTTTGCTAGATCTACACTTTGGAATACTCCATTCCTCCCTCAAATACTCTTTCATGAATTAAAGGAGTTTTTTCCAGAATATTATTGTCCATCTTCATAGCTTTAACAAAAGAATATTTCAGCTTATTAAGGCATCTCCTTATTCTCTTCCCATCTGAGGCTTAATTCTTTTCCTCACTGGCTTCGATAATTTATGTTGTCTCTTTATATGTTAATCACTTTCGTTTTCTTCTCTCTGAAAAAGGAATAAGTCTGCAGGTCTCATATAGGTAGTGAAAGAGTTAAAATCTTGCCCAGGCCTTATGGATGGTCCCGTGATCTCTGTTGGGGCAGCGGCTGGAGCTGTCTGTGATGGAAGATTTTCAGCGGCTGCGCTGGGGGATGGGGGCCAGCATCTCAGCAGCCAGGCTAGCCCTCAGAGGCAGCACACCACCGGCTTCCGTCCCCCTACTTGGCAGTCTCTGGTGAAACCCAGCAGCGGCAGAATTCCAGCCGAGCCAGGGACCAGCCTGGGCTGGCAGCCCCACTGTACAAGGCCCAGTGAGCCCTCCGAGGGACTCAGCCCCTCTGGGCAGGGTCTTCTGTCACTTCACAGTCTCCATCCCCTGCCAGGAACCGCAGAACTCTGGTCAGCCCCTCTCCCCCTGTGGCCTTGTCTGCCCAGAGTCCTGTTACCTCTTCAAAGCCAGAAACCAGAGAGAGAGTAATTCCCGGGCTTAGATTTTAAAGGGTGGTGTTCACAGGTTGATCTCACTTTTCAATGGTCAAAACTACTGTCAATTCTTAGAAATCACCAGTTATTGGCCAGGAGAAAAACTCCCATCAGCCTCCAGCAGCCTTAACTTCTTTAGGTGTTTCCTACTTTTTCTTAAATGCTAATCTATCACAGGGAGTTTTGACTGTTTTGCCTCTTAAATTGTGCCTTTTTTGCAGATGAGAACTATGCTCCCACGTGGTACTGGCAATCCACATTGCCAAGTGGAATGTGGAAGTGAATTCTTTGAAATTTATAATTACAGTATTTTGGTATAACACTCCAGGAAATTAGTAAGTCTGCATTTGGTCAGGTATTCATATGGAAGTACATGAGGAATGCCAGAGATAAATAGAAATACCAATAAAACACATAAATCAGTTAGGACAGAAACACAGAACATTTGAGTTTAGGTCTCATCACATCAGGGGTCTCTAGTGGTTATCTGGTCCAATGCTTGCTGGGCTTTCCAGTTGTCCAGAGCTATGTGGCCATGTCTGGGTGGCTTTTGAATATCTCCAAGGAAGGAGATTCCAGAAGCTCCCTGGGCTGTCTGTGCCAGTGCTCAGTCATCCTTTCTGCAACAGCGTCTCCTGATGTTGAAGCCTCCTGTGTTTGTTTGTGCCCATTGTCTCTGGTCCTGTCACTGGGTACCACTGAAGACCCTGGATCCTCTTCTTTGCATGCTTCCTTCAGGGTTTTGTACATATTGAGGAGATCCTCTCTGAGCCTTCTCTTCTCTAGGCTAAACAGCTCTCTGAGCTCTCTCAGCCTCTCCTCACTGGAGGGATGCTCTAGTTGCTTAATCATCCCTGTGGCTCTTCAGTCAACAGATGTGATGGGAATAGATAATTAAAGAGAGAGGCATGCCAGTGGATTTGAGTAGAACAGAAATGATCAATCTAACATTTTTTACAACCTAGACAAAATGTTTGAATGCATTATTTTTATATGTAAATTATAGATAGTCTTAAAAGTGTTAAACCAATTATATTTTGCTTCACTATAATGGGAGTTCCACCTCCTTTCTTAAGGATCTTTAGCTATGAAACTGCAGACATATTGCCTGGACTGTTAATGTTAGACCTTAGCAAGAGAAACCTGCTATTTATCAGAGAAATGAACTTCTAGTTCTGTATAGTGGGTCTTCCAGAGTCTGTATGAAACTGGGCTACCATCCTTCTCAGTAATCCTTTACTTTCCCTCCTCATATGCCACTATGAGTGTTGAGGGCAGCATGTGATGTGTAAAGAGGTGTGATGGCAGCCACCAGTGCCCCTTTGAACTAACTTCCAGAGATTTTATGCAAGTGCAGAAAATAGATCAGAAAGTTTTCTAATTAATTTTCAAAGACCAGACATTGTCCTCTGATTTCTGAAAAAGATGATAGCTACAGTTCCAAAACTGACATGTAACTCCTGACATTTTTACTTGGAGCAGACAATATACCCTCTTTATGAATTTCTGTAATTCTCTAGTGTCTCGGTTCTAGAAGACAGGTGTCTGCTAGGGAGGGCAGGAGCCTCCCTTGGGATGAAAGAATGTAGACCCCTTCCCTCCGAATTATAATTTTGAAATCAAGGGGCCTTTAGGCAGAGATCTGGGGATAGGAATAACAGTTCTTTACTAGTATAACCAGGCAAACAAACAACAATAACTACAGCATTAACAAGAAAACAGAACCAGGGACCCCGTAACAGCTTTCTCGGCTGAGACGGGATGGAGGAGAGGTTTGTTTTAACAAACCCCCTCGGGCGGGCAGTCCCGGTGCTCCTGCAGGGCTCCGAGGAACAATCGGCTGGAACAGGAGGGATGAGCAGATATCCTGAGCTGGTGGATGAGGTGTATCAGCAGCTCCGCGGCGGTGCTTGGCACTGCCACACGTCCCGGCAGGACAGGGGGTGCAAGGTCACCAACAAAGAGGGGAGAAGGAGAAGAAGCAGCAGCTCCGTCTGGGTGATGACGAAATTCCCTTCTCTCTCCCGCAGCAGCTCCGCGACCCAGAGAACGAATGTCTTTTCCCCGAAGCCGAAGAAAGCCAGCCAAAAACTGTCCCCACCCTCCTTTCCTGCCCCCTTCCCCCCCCTCCGGGTCCGGCCACTCTGTCCTTTGTCGAGCACCCACTAAGTACCCACATTTAGGTTGTCTCCGAAGCTAATGGGTAAAAATTCCATGGGCAGGCCAGAACAACAACAACAACAACAAAAAAAAAAAAAAAAAAAAAAAAAAAGAAAGGACACCTAACCCTCAACATCTAGTAAGTACAAAAATCAGTCTAGACAATATACCATGCCTGCAGACAGAAATTCAGCTGTGCACTTAAAAGAAATAAAGAAATCCTAGCTTTGTGTAGGCAATCAAATTAATTTTTCCTCTGGTTTTGGTAACTTTGTCTGTGCCACACCACAAAGCAGATCAATTTCACCATCTGCCTATAAAATACCAAGAGATGCTACATAGTTATTTAGAAATCTTTGGTCAGTACAAATTAAGATAAATGGTTGTCTGGTTGGTTTTCATCTACAGTGCATGCATTGGATCCCAAGACCCTTATTGTGGCTGGGACATGGTGATGAAGAAATGCACAACACTGGAAGGAAGTCTGAGCATGAGTCAATGGGAGCAAAGCATTACCATGTGTCCAGTAAGTCCAAATGCATTAATTTCTCTTTTAAAACCTTTGATTCCATGTGAATTTCATGAGAATGAGCTAGCATAAATTTTTCAAGCTCAGAAGACTGCATTTAATGCCACTTTCCTATGTTTTCCCATCAGATTTAAGCAGAATACCTAATTTCTATTTCTTATCAAACTACTTATATGATAAAATTATTTAGTGTAATTTCAAAGGGTGGGGTTTTTATAGATAATGTCTAATTTCCTACCTTGAAAGCAATTGTTTTCTAAGATTAGTGATATTTACATATTTTTCTCTGCAGAATTTTTCTCCATTGTGTGCTTTGAAAAAGTTTAATCAGTAGTGGTACAATCTTTTCTTTCAGGATTATTATTACTAATATAAAAAGCCAAATAACATCTTCTAAAGTCCATGAATTGGAAGGCTGAATTCCATTAATTAAGTCTCACCCACATTATCACAGAGGTGATAATTACAATAAATGCAGGGTCTATATTTATAATGGCTTAACACTTCTCTTTAAAAAAATATTTTGAATAAATTCAACATAATATAAAAAAGCACCAACAAAATTGATTTGTGTCTCTCATTTTTAATTTTATTCTGGTGTTGTTTTAATATTCCTTCTTTTCCCTCACTCCAAAGCATGAAAAAAGGGGGTTTAGAAGTATCTTTCTTGTGCTATTGAGCTTTATTTTTTGTCCCCACTCACCAGTGGGGCACATGCATCTATAAACTTATGCTCACAAGGCATTCATGTTTTAATTTCTATGTGTTTACAAGCTCCCTTTAACATCTTGATGACACTTTCTCTCCTAGTGAACTAGAGATGTGCAAAATCAGCATAGTTCTTCTAGCTTTGACTTGTGCTCTCTACATGTATTGCAGCAGCCTCATAGATACAAATACGACAGTGATTCTGAGGGCTTTGAGAATGTACTCCTGTGTTCTGACTGTGTTTGACATTAAATAGCAATTTTATAAACATTTTTTCAAATTTTTAAAACTTTTCAAAAATGTTTGTCTTGTTCTGTCTTTTGCATCCACCTTCTCACATAGAGGAGTAGTAAAATAGGCCTGTGTTGGATTCATCTGCATTAGCATTTGAGCTGAAATCAGGAGCAACTTTGGGGAAAATACTAAGATTACTGAAATGCCTCATTTTGTAGATATTTGCATGGGCATTCAGCCTGCTGTGCTTAGTCTTTGAATTGTGGCATTAGGCCTTATTTCCTTTTGTAGATACAGAACATGAGGCCAAGATGGGGTGGAGGGAGGAATAATTTAGAAAGCATAATTCCATTCTCTTCCATTCAGCTGGTAAAACAATTATTTAGTATCTGTTATATGACATGTGCATAGGATATAGCAGTCTAGTCAAAGCAGGGGGGCACCTAAGTCTTGCTTAGAAATTTATCCATAGTTGTGAGACTTATCCTGCTAATCCAAGACTCAAAGACCTAGTTGAGTTTCAAACTTCAAAGAAATTTTGTCCTTGAGCAGACATCAATATAAGGAAGCCTGCATAATGTAAGGAAGATTTTAGAATTATCTATCTAAATTGATAAGTGTGGGTTTACATCTTTATGGTCTTAAACATTATTCACTAAGTAACACATTTTTGAACAGATTGGAAAACTTCATAAAAACTTTCCTCTAAAGTAACACAGTATTCTGGAAAACTGCAATCAATTACAATTTTGCTTAGGGAGGCTTTCAAATATTTGTTTTTATAGCATTTTTATATGCTGTGCTGTGCTCATAGGATATATAAGCCAAGATGTAATTAATTTAATTTTTTAGGCAACTGAGCTATGTGTATCCTTAACATGCGCTGGATATATTCAAGGCACTGTTGCAGGCACAACATAAGAGAATATTCAAAATCTACTCTCCCTCTTTTGGTTCCCAATTGCTTCCAATATCTTAATTGTTAGTAAAATTACTTGGATCTTTTTAACATTGTAGAATTTTTTTTAGATTAATGAATGACCAGCTTCTTCTAAAATTGGATCAGAGAGTGGTCTGTTTATACAATAGTTTAGTCCAGGATAAAAAGTGAGACCAGTTTCCTTTGAGAAATTATTTCTTACAGAATTATTCATATGGCTGAGTGTTGAGAGGAAGAACAAGGGATGGGACCACCTTGATTTGAAATGATTTATTGCTCAAGTAGCCAGATAAGACATCAGTCTCAAGGCACGAGGTTTAGAGAAGCAACAAATCAGCCATAGCTCGAGGAAGGCATGAGTTTCTTCTTCGCACAGCAATATATTAGCAACATTTTAGCCCAATAGACAGTTGTCATGAAACTTCTTTGCACTTATTAACCTATCACCTTTACTTAATTTTGCCACACTGTCTGTCTTTTAACCAATAAGCTGATAGATCACGTACTCACATACTTTTCTACTGCTGGTTCTAGATCTCTAGCTTACTCTATACATCACACTATTACATCTTAAACCTCAAACTATTTTACTTAATACAATTTCTTACCTACTCTAGGCATATTCTTACTTATAACTATAGGAACATAAGTTTATAATTTCTGTACCCAATGTCTGTGTAATTTCATCACTACATCAATCCAAGCTCTTTCCAAGGCTGCAAATTGAACCCTTCAGCATATGTAGAATTTTCCATTTTTTGATTTCCAGCAGCTGAGTACTTATAGGCATGTCATGGTAGAGGAGAGAGGTGAGTAGGAGAGATAGATGAGCATCTGTGCTACCATCTCTGGACTTTGAAGATTACTTTTGAAAAATGTTGTTATTTTGGTTATCTTGCCCTGATTTAATTCTCAACTTGATTTTTAGGTTATTGTTTCAGTTGGCATGAGTACAGCAATTGTACATAAATATGGACACTAATTAATGCTATGGCGTATGTATCCACTTTGATCTTTTCTAGTTGGTCATGTATCCCTATTATTCATCCAATAATTTTTATGGTAATGAAGATTCATTGTTTTTTGAAATATTTTCCAGTGGGACAACTTGCAATCTATCACTTAAAAATATGCTGACATTCTCTAGGAGCTTTTACAAGGAAGGTAAAAATAATTTTTAAAAAATGTTTTTCAGGATTTTGGTTTTGTTTGTGTTTTTGGTTTTGGTTGCTTGTTTAACAGAAGTATGCAACATGAAATGGCTTTATTTTAACAGTTATTCTCAGAGAAAGTGTAGTATGGGATCTAAATTCATTAGGAACTGCAGAAAATTCTACAGACTCACTAAATTCTACAAAAAGTAATCTCAAACCAAAAAGACCTCTTGACAGAGTTAAAAACTGTGACCTCTACTCAGAGTGCAGAAGCACAAAGCAGGAACATGAGGTGGGTGCAGAGAGAGACTTGAGACAAAGATAGGTATTTGAAGGACATTAAAAAGTAAGAAAGGTCTAAAGGTATCTGCAGAAGGGAAAGGGTTACAAAACCAGGGTGGTAGGGAAAGCAGAGTGTAGCCATGCCAAGATGGTCTGATTGACGGTGATTTTACCCTTGAGGTGTCAGATTGTGAAAGGTTAATGGGCATGTATTCTGGTGAGGGCTGCAAAGGCCTCTCATTGGTACATTTTTCTTCCCTGCAGTCCTATGATGAAATTGTTTGATATCACTTCTGAAATGTAGATACTCAAAGAGAGACAGAGCAGATGAGTCATGGGGAACAGCAGAGACAGTGGGACAATCTTTGCAGAAGCAAGGAAAAATAATGAAGAAAGAGAATATGTTATCCATTTATCTTTCTGAGTTCAAGCTTTCAGCTGTGTTTTATGTATGCTTTCTCTGCCACTTAATAGGTATTATGGTAACCATAGACAACTGTTAGCTTGTCTAACCATAGACAAGCTTTAGTTTGTAATTGTAGACACAACAATAAAGATGTTTTGAGGCAGTACAGAAACAGAAAGCAGTAAAGGCATTTTCATATCTCTGACATAATTAGATTGGGGACATAGAATTGTTAGTTTATGGACTATAAATATTTGGTAAACCAGCAGTGTAAGAGAGAACGAGTCTGCTTATCACTTAAAAGGAAGTATTTCTTGTTGTCTTACAAAACCCTACATATAAACTCTACATGAGAAAAGGTTGGTGAGTTATTTTCAATAAATAGCTGCCAACAGATTTTAAAATGATGAATTATGGTTCTGTCAGTTGTAACTGATGGAATATACACATAGCTGTTCTTGCACAAGTAATACTTCTGAAAAATAAACTGTGGTAATTGCAATCAGTAGTGAAATTATTTCCACTTTTCCACAGTGGAAAGAATCAGCCAACATCCAGAGTGTCAGTGGAAACATGCCTTATGTTGTAATTCAATCTCTTTTATCTTCAAAGTATTTGTGAAATGTACACTTCTCTCACCACTGCTAAATTACTAAAAACAGTAAAGGAAGACCGTTTCAGATCAGTTATGACAATCTACAACTTTAATTCCTGTTTCAATATATATGCAAATATTCAAGTGTTATCTTCTCACACATTAGATGAAAAATCCATGACTACAAGTGATACATATTTATTCTTACTAAGAGTGAGTTTAAATGCTACTTAGCCTGTACTTGTTGGTGCTGTTGTCTTGACTGAAAGTTTATATGCAGCCAAAAAAAGGCAAAATCCTTAATATTTAAGTGAAAAAGTGGCCATTGTTTCCATTTAGGATCACAGATTTGTCAAGATTAGCACCTTGCTAAAAGTATATTATGAAAATCTGTCTTTGTTGGGAGATGAATTCCCCATGTCCTGCCCCATATTCTTTAGAAAAGCTCATTTTCTAGCTAATTTTGTTTCAGCTGGGCAATGAAGATTTCATATTAAATGTGTTACAGCTGCTGGATGGAAACATTCCAGTCAAGATGAGAATGATCTGAACTTTCCAGCCAAAGGTGTTGAGAATTGAATTCTGTGGGAGGAAACGGCTTCATCATGTAGGGTTACATGTTGCTTTTTGGAGATGTTTCTAGGATTTATACATATAATTTCATTTAACATTTAGTGTCTGTCATATTTAAAACCACATTTCATCCTTATGAAATGCTACTGTATGACACATGCTCCAAAATCTGTTTTCAAAAAAAGACACTCATCGTGAAGATTTGAGTTTGATCAATCCAGTTTTGTTACCGTGGACTATTTCAGCATTTGTGTTTAGAATCAGAGAACTGTTTTGTTAGAAGGAAACTGAAAGATCATTCAGTTTGAATTCCTCCTTGCCAAGGGCAAGGACATCTTCCACTAGACTACGTTGCTCAAAGCCCCATCGAACCTGACCTTGAATGCTTCCACAGATTGGCCATCCACACTTTCTCATGGAAAACCTATTGCAGACTCTTGTCATCCTCATAAAGAATTCCTTCTTCATTTCTTCCTTATCCTCTGCTGGTTCTTCTTTTTGATCATGGGTTTTACTGTCAGTTTCAGGCTTCCATTTTCACTGGAATATTTTAAGAAGTAGGGAATACAGAAGAAAATTGAGAGGTAGGCAAGCATGGTTGTGAAAGGTAACAGTTAGTTGTGATTTCTGTTATTGCTATGGTGATGGCATCCAATGTCTCAAATTGGTCAGAAGGTTTGTAAATTATGCAGCTACAGGGATTATAAAGGGACATTGCTGCCTGGAAGATATATTTGTCCAGTGGAAGCTGCTATTGTTCGTGGCTAAAGGCTAAACCTCCATGCACAGCAGAATAAAGAGGTTGTGTGAAGGAACTCTCAAGCCTCAGGTAAGCTTTTCTGTTGTGTTTGTTTCCAGATGAGGAATCTGACAGTGGATGGACATTTTGGAACATGGTCACAGTGGAAACCTTGCACCCACACTGATGGTACCAGTGTTGGCTCCTGCTTGTGCAGGACGCGTGTGTGTGACAGTCCTGCTCCTCAGTGTGGAGGATGGCTGTGTGAAGGACCAACCATGGAGATTGCCAACTGTTCCAGGTATGCAAGGCAATTTCAGGTTCTATCATTTAAAAAAATTTAACTTAATCAGAATAAAGCCTACCATTTGAAATCTCCCCTGAAATTTACAGATCCTATTTTGTGCATGAAAGGGCAAATAAGATATTAGAAATTTGCTCTCTTTGTAGACTTTGTAGGAGAGAGAATGAGTCAGAGAGCAGAGTCATTTCAAATGCTGTAGCTGTGTACCAAATAACGTCCTCAGGTAATTTTAACAAAAAGCTCTGAATTAGATAATATCCAAAGTATAATACTTTTCCTCTGTTCGGTAATTCATACAACTTTATTTTCTGGAAGTTAGAATGGCTTACTTTTTTGGACATCTCATATTACCATTGTAGTCCCCCTTTCTTCCCTGGAGAAACATTTTCACTGTATCTTTCAGTTGTATCATGATAGCAAATTCTATTATAAGTCTGTATAGAACTCTTTAGCTACTCTTTTGTCTTCTTCAGGAACTTAAGCACTCCCAGAGAAAATCAGTGAGAGCAGATAATTTCAAAGAGACTCAGAACATTAAGTATTTGGAACTGCATCAGAAGTTTGTGTTTAAAACATTATACACATGCATTATACATACTTTAATTGCAAGATGTAACATATACTGATGCATTATGCTTATTTTCAGTGACTCTTTCTGGTTTTTGTCTTTTTTTTTAACATCACGATCACATCATGATAGTAAATAAAACTGATTACATTTCTGCACAAGGTAACTGCAAACTCTAAATGAAAATTGTCTATTTTAGGAAAATTATTAATAATACATTAATAATATATTATATTAATACATATAACAATATATTATATAACACCAGGTCAGGAGAATGATAGAAAATATAAACATGCTGTGAGATATTGAACAATCAAACAACTGTCAGGTTTAGAAGGGAATTTGGAATGTGAATTGGGACTGGATTAGCATTCTACCTTTGGCATTATTACACTACTATTTTAACATCTTCTGTTAACACTGCTATATTAGTAGAGCACTGTTTTAACTTTTACTTTTATGATGAAACATCAAAAGCTCAATATAGTTTAGTTTTATTTTTCTTTATTCCTGTTTGTGTTCTACCAGTACAAAAAATTGCCAGCTAGCCAATTAAAGTTCTGGATAACAGCTGAAGTGCATAAATTTTTTTTCCTAGAATTTCATAAAGGCAAGCTACAGCATGTGAACTCTCTTAGCATTTTTGTTACATTACAGGCAAGGAATTTACATCAGAATAACCTGTTAAAATTGAGAACTAATGCATTTTACAGCTTACTTTAGTGTCATAGAGTTATTTAGGCTAGAAAAGACACTTAAGATCAAGTCCAACCATTAATAAGCACTGCCTAGTCCACTAAACTATGTTCCCAAATACAACATTTGCCAGTATTATAATGCCTCCAGGAATGGTGACTCCACCACTTCCATGGACAACCTACTCCAGTGCTTGACAACCCTTTTAGTGAAGGTATTTTTCCTAATATCCAATCTAAATCTCTCCTGACACAACATGATGCCATTTTCTCTCACTCTGTCCCTTGATAAAATTAAGAGATCAATGCCTGGGAGAGGAAACCAACCCCCACACCATTACAGTTTCCTTTCAGGTAGGTGTAGAGAGAAATATGGTATCCTCTGAGACACCTTTTCCTCCAGGCTTTAATCACTTTCCTTTCAGAAAAGGTAGCAAAATTTGACATTTTAATCTCCCTAAAAATGATACGTCATTTAATTTCAGAACATTGATACAGGAGTTTGCATATATAGTTTAACCAGAACAAAGTGTCCAAAAGCAACTAAATATCTTTGTATCTTTGTAATTCTTGTATAAGGAGGTAATTTTAGCAGTTGCTGATTACAAAGCATGGAATATGGAATATCAGAGCACCTTTATTTTGGTATAGAATTCCTGAAGAAATAGAACATGACGCAGTATTAATGACTTCTACAGAAATATTAATAGGCCAGATTCTGTTGTCAGTCATACCTAATCAGCCATTCGCTATGTATAACACACGACAGAGCCTGAGCTTTTTATTCTAACAGAAATGGAGGCTGGACAACGTGGACTTCTTGGTCACCTTGTAGCACCACTTGTGGAATAGGTTTTCAATTTCGTCAGCGTTCCTGCAGCAATCCAACTCCTCGACATGGAGGACGAGTCTGTGTGGGACAGAATCGTGAGGAAAGGTGAGTTATCTATTGTCAGTTCCAATTTCTTCTGTACAGTAATATTCGACATGACATTTCTCCTTTATTTACCACGGTGTTCCCTTCCCTTCCCTTCCCTTCCCTTCCCTTCCCTTCCCTTCCCTTCCCTTCCCTTCCCTTCCCTTCCCTTCCCTTCCCTTCCCTTCCCTTCCCTTC